>NW_028301615.1:7878787-8030303 GCF_987345545.1 Pholcus phalangioides | reverse complement strand
CAAAGACAATTTCTTAGTCGCCATGGTGACCTGGTCGCCTGGGATTTGCCAAGCCCTGTATTTTTCCATCAGACTATATTAACCGAAATTTTTTGACAAAGAATTTTGGAATTTTTTTAACCTAATTTTATAAATTACTATTATGCAAGAAGACACTCTCTGAAATAAAAAAAAGAGTGTTTTTTTCTTCTCCAAAAAGCTTAACGAAGTCTTTTCCATCGCTTAGTAATAAAATTTAAGTTGATTGAATTTAGAACTGATAAAAGGATACAAAAATGCATAATAATAAAATAATAAGAAATAATTAAAAAATGATAGATAATAATAATAAATAACCGAATTGATAACATTTTGAGAAATAACATGAGGAAACATCGGCGGGCCACGACGAAAAGCTTCGAGGACCAAATCTGGCCCTGCGTTGAAGACCCCAGGCTTACAGGGGCTCTTGGCTATACGTAATATGGACGGCTTGAACCAGGGCTTTTCCATGCATGGCCAGATTTGGCCCTTGAAGCTTTTTTGTCGTGACCCGCCGATGATTTTCAGAAAATGGTTGTGATTGGAAAACATTGAAAAACGATTAATTCTAGAATTAAAAGAAACAATTTCGGAATTAATTAAAAATGATAATTTCTGATGAAATAAATTCTAGAATAAATAAAAGAAATAATCCCAGAATTCGCGAAAAATTCAGAACTACTGAAAAAAATAATTATAGAATTTGTGAAATCAATAAGAGAAATAATTTTGTAATTTCTGATAAAAATCATTTCACAATCAACAAAAGTATAATTGCATAGTTATTGAAAGAGAAATAATTTCGAGATATTTTGAGAAGGAAAATAATTTCAAAATTACCACAATAAATAATTAAAAATTAATTTAAAGTGTTTTCAGATTAAAATTAATCTCGTAATTAATTAATTTAATCAGCAATTAATCAAACTTTTTTATATTAAGTGAAAAAATAATTTCAGAATTAATCAAAATTGATAATTAATAAAAAATAATTTCAGAACAAATAAAAGTCTTCAAATATTTCTCTCTGGGTTCAACACTGGGCCTATTGGCCACTTCTATTAAGATGTCACTAAATCACGAGATTTGGTGGTCCGTGGGCTTCATGGGAAGTTTGAATTGACCCATCGTGTCTGAAAAGTTGAAGACCCCTGATGTAAGCTGTTACTTCTAGCTAAGTACGAAACCCTTAAAACAACACTTTGCCCAAGGGTCCATGTTTTGAGACAGTCTTGAATAAAACCAGGACAATTAGAGGACAACAACAGGAGAGTGTAGTGAAGCTCAATAATCCAGAGTACTTTTGGTTTGCACTGAGGTCTTTTTTGTCAATTTCGGACAGAGCAGCTGGAAAAGAGATAAAACATGTCGGAGAATGACTGATGTCATATTCACCGGAACCTAGGGACTGAGGCCATTTGATCCCCCCCCCCCCCAGTAAAGTTTGTAAAGGGGCTGAGTTTCCCCCAATAATTTCTGAAAGAACAATGCTTTGCTGCACCGTCTCTCTCCTGAGTACGCGCTTGAGTCTTGTATATACGCATAGGCATATGCAGAATTTTCTCGGCGAGGGTTCAATTTTTTCTTCTTCTCAAGGGGGGATTACGTTTTTGCCTGCAAAATAACACTATAATCTCGGCTTGAGAGGGGGGGGGTAAGAACCCAAAACCCCCTCCCTTTGCATATGCCAATGTATATATGGGACAACCAGCGACTTTCAGCACCCCCAATATTTTCTTCATGTCGACTCCTCTGGCTGATGTATGGAGAATAATACGCTTGTCTATTATTCTACCACTTCTTCCCCCCCCCCCAAAATAAATTTCTTTCTATGGCGCTGATTCCAATAATATAATACCTTCTTCTAATCCCCAAATTACTCCCTTCTTGGTTGTTACCCTACACCTTACAATTGTTTTTCTTGGCACTCTTTTACATCCCGTGAAATTTTTTAAATTTTCGTATTCCAGTAAATCCGTCTCCCATTATATTCCACCCCCGGATAATTGAGGTTCTATTGAACTTTGATTAAATTTTGTCACAAACGATACACATACAGTACACTGTAAGAACTGTTTCAGTAAAAAAATGATCGTGTTAGCTATTACAGTACTGTTGTGATAGTGAATCAACTTAAATAGACGTCATGGTTCCCCAAGGCAGACGTGTACGCAGGATCAGGGCCACAACTAGGGGGGGGAGCAGGTGGGTTTTGTGCCCCGGGTGCAGAACCAGACGGGGTGCAAATTTCATTCTCAAACCTCTCCTTCAACATTACGGGGGGGGGGGGAGCGACAAAATGTGCACTTGCCCCGGGTGACCAAATATCTAGTTGCAGCCCTGCGGCAGGAGGACCGATTTTCAAAGGGGGCATTTTTTCAGAGAAATTTTGATTTACCAACCCTCAAAAAACATTTAAATTCATTTTAAGTGGTTTAAATAGCATATTTGAATATCTGGCCAGCGTGGAGGATTACGGCCAAAACCCTCTAAAAAAAAGAAATATGAACTCTATCAAATAGCATATAAAAAGTATTTCTTTCAATATTTTAATTACGATAATATTTTCAATTTTTCCAATTTTTTTTATCAGCTTAGGGGGAAGCCCCTCCACCAACCCAATTCCTTCGTATGCATCTGCCCCAGGGCAATGTGATGTACAATCTGTTTACCACTGGTATTGCACATTCGGCAAATTTGATTATACATAGTTAAAAAGAAAATATTGTCAACCTTCAGACGATAGCTAACACAAAGTTAGTCATAAAAAAAGGAAAGTTCTGGTAACTTGGTTATATAAAAGTGAACTTACGTGAGTGCGACCCGATTCTTGATAAATGCTGATATGGAATTTCTTTGAGGAAAAAAAACTTGAATTTCTCTTTCAGCTCTGTGAGAGAACATTTCATGTTACAAATAATGCATGGTACTGGGCAGGTAAAGTCCAAACAAAATAAAGGAACATGTTTTCAACAACAGCAGCAATGTAGGTTTTTTTTGCTATACAGTCACCAAGAAAATAGGCAAGATATATGAGCAACAGTCACCAATCCTATACTGATCAGCTGCACTCTTTTGGCATTGCAATACAATTACTCCCACGGCCTTGCAGCTGCTGTATCGTCAAAGGTGGGGTCGACTGATCTAATGTATATATGAATTGTCATCATCATCATCATCTTCCCCCCCCCCCCAGACTTCCAAATCTATCTCCGCCTATGCTATCCATGCACATAAAAGCATGCACCCAAACCCCAATTGGTGACAAGTATCTTTCTTGAACAGCAGGTTACACACTCGCCCCTAGGTTGGCGTCATGGAACATTTGAACTCAGAACTGGGAGGTCTGGTTTCGCCCCCAACATATTAGAAAAAAGCAAAGAAAAATCGATTGTTCTGTCATTTCAAACCTCCTCCGAAATAATTTCTGGCAATGACTCTGATAATTTCTTAAACCTATAAAATTTTATGATTAAAGTGAAATAGGCAAGCAAAAATTTTAAAATAGGCATTAAGAAAAAATCATTTATAAATAAAGAAAAAAATGAACCTAAAATTAAGGATTTAGAAACTGACAAGAAAAAAAAATATCACTCTTATGCCACATACTATCAGGTGCCGTAGCCAGAAATTCCTTTCGTGAGGGGACAACCAAAGCGACTAAATAGAATTAACTATCATCCCGTACATATCGGTCATTTTCTTATATTGCAGGGAAAGGTGGATCCCAAGTCCCCACTAGGTTTTCTCTCCTGGGATCCAGTTTTTCTGCAATCCCGCACCTAGAATTCAACCGGGAATTTCCCTAGAATCTGAACTCATTTCCCGGGATCTCGGAAGTAGAATAAGGTTGAAGCACATCACATTTCTGTACTGAATTTGACATTCCTAAGAAATTTCTATCACTATAGAAGCATGCATTTTATAAACTGTAACCATTGGCGTACGCAAAGGGGGGGGGGCTCTAACCCCCCTTTGAGCCAAGATTATAGTGTTATTTTGCAGGGAAAAAAGTAACCTCACTCAGAAGGAAAAAAATCTGAAACTCCCCCAAGAAAATTTTGCATACGCCTATGACTGTAATCAATAAATTTTGAATACAATTAATAGTATTAATAGATAAATTATTAAATTAATCAAATACATGCCGTATATTTAACCCTTTAAGCGGAATTAAAATATCTCGTCAATCTCTCGCCTCTAATTTTAGCATTTACAAGACCAGACTTTTTGTAAAGTCTATCTCCCAAAAACTTTTCAATTTACTTTATTATTTGTTAGATTCATCCAATTTTTTAAATTCCCAAAAGTGTTTTTCAACTCCAAAAATATAACTTGCAAAAAAAATCCATTAATGTCTGCTCAAGAGTGGCAGGATTATTGGTGTTGCTGTACTGTAGAAATGAGTTTTTTCTTCATGTGGAAAATATACTGTATATCACTCCAAAAAAAAAAAAAAAAAAAAACAACAACCAGGGACCACTGTCAACAGGCATCCCTCATTGTATGCTTATCCAGGGGGTGAACTATCTCTGCAGTCCTTAGTAACTACTAGTCCTAATGAACTACCGGTCGGAGGACTGAAGCTAAGAACCGCTTCAACTACTAGTAGTTAAGAGGTACTATGTACTACCAGTCCTTAAGGTCACGTGACGTGAAACAGTAGTTAGAGGGGGAGAAAATTTTTGGTTTCGAGAGAAACAGATCTCTAACCAATCGGGATGCCGTTTGAAGCCTACAACGACTACTAATTATTTAACAATCGTTTTTCCGCAGTGGGTTGTGGCAACGATTTCATATTTACAAACAAACATGTTGTAAACAAACTTTTTTTCCGAGGGACTCGCCATAAATTTTTTTGTCACCCATGTTTTGCAATTTTTTTTACTCTAATATCGCTGGCTAGTTTAATTATTTTGTAAACGTATGAGGACGTTGCATTTTTTATCTTGCGACTTTTTTTTAGAATAAGATTCAGTATATAATAATAGTCAATGTATTTTTCTTGTCCGAGCTCATGGACCCCACTTTTGGATGCTTGAAGAAGCGAGTATATGGGACCCCAGCTGTATATAAGTGGGTCGCATACTGATGAAATCAAAATTTGAAGAAAAAAAATTTCTTACAACAAAATGTAAGATTTTAAATTAAGGTTACCGGCACTAGTTGAGCCTATGGCCGTAATGTGCCTTTTCGGGGCAGACTTTCCCTTTTTTTTGGGGGGGGGGCCCTCTTCTTGAAAGGGTTATTATGCAAAATAATTATAGATTCTTGGGCCCCCTATTCACCTTGGGAGCCCTACTTGAGGCCCCAGCTGAATACTATTTTTAATATTGAGTGCCACTTTTTTTTAAAGACCAATTTGTTGAATGATTTTTTATTATCCATTTTTATTCCTTTTAAATTCATTGAAACAACGAATTGCAAATTCTTTTTGGAGCAACTAAAATAATAAATTATTGATAATTTATAATTAAATGAATTAACTGCCTTGCTGCGTATTTTAGTTCTGTATTTTAAACTATGGGTTTCTCCTCAGTATTAAAAAATATTATCAGAACATGATTTTCTATGAATGAGCACTTACCTGTTAATGCAAGTGAATACTTCAATATTTAAAAGATATATACTTCTATATTAAAGATTTTTCATCAATTTATCTGTTTCATATTTAGCTTCCAACAAATAACTTCACATGATAACTTTCATTTGATCGTATATTTCATTTCAGTTGATTAATAGAAAATAACAACTTGCACACATGATTTGTCATACAAAAAACATTTTATTTCAAACATATGTTCATAGAGAGTTATCATAATCACAATTTATTTGTTGTACTTTTCTTAGAAATCGCACCTTTCAAGAATATAATTTTTTGAGATTCATTAATTTTCATCTGCATCTTCAAATGTTGATTTACCTGAAATTAGAAAGAGGAAGAAAAAAACACTTTTATTATGCTTATCAATCTTTAAATGTACTGTATATTTGATTTCAAATTATAACAGTCTTTAGTTGCATAAGTAGAGGTATATAATTCGTGCACAATAGCACTTTGTCGACTCGCCACCATTTTATCACAGTAGGATCCAAAATGCATCAACTGTTGTTTTACAAGGGAGGCCTGGCATTGCACACAGATGCACTCGTTCATGTCTAGATGTATTTACCTTGGGCTTCACAAATCTTAGGAGCCAACATTGCAAAAAAGGAAATCATACTGACACCTAACATTTTCTATGCAGATCACAAAATATTTGGAGTTTATGTCTGCATCTTCCAATATGTGAAGATCATCACTAAGTGCTGAAAAAGTTGAATATAATTTTTTTTTTACTTTGGATTATTTCTCCTAAAAATATGCTTGGCTGCCAAGAAATTTGGTCGGCGCCTAAAATGTTTTTCAATTTTTCGAGCCATGTTTCTACCCTAAAATTTTGGTCAGACAGATGAAGTGAAAAAACCTATTGGCACGCAGCTTACTTAATATTTTCACTTTACTTTCAGCTTCGCTCTAAAACACATCCTTAGCAACCTCTTGTGGATCGGAGCACCCTATTTAAATTAACAGTTTAAACAATTAACAATTTTGCAGTGTTGTATGGTCTCGCTAGTTAAAAAGTATGATATTATTTGTTGTCAATTATATTAATTGTTTTGATATTTCCATTCACAAAATTTGCTAATCAGTAAATATGATAATAACATTTTCAAAGAATTAATATTGCTTTTCAGTTGGCAAAGCTTCTAAAGGTTTTTTTTAATGTCCTCCCTCTCATTTATATAGCCAAGACAAGTTTTTCACCAGTACACATGTTTTTACTTGCACTGGTCAAATTTTGAGTGGTACAGGTAGCCATTAAGAAATCTGTCTTAGTTTGCTCAATTCAATTATGTCAAAAAGAGTTGTTCTTTCAATAGTATCTGAAAAAATTATGATTATAAAGAAAATTACTCATAGCAAGATATTTCTCGAGAAAAACCAATATGGTATGGACTAAAAACAATGCCACCTTTCCCCCCCCCCCTTGCTTATTTTGTTTTTGCACATATAAAATGTGTTGCTGAAATTGCAATAATTTCAGAGGGAAGTATGTTTCTGTTAAGTTTTATATTCAGAAATACACTGCTGGCCACCCAAATTGCAACACCAAGAAAGACAAGAGATATCGCAACAATATTTATTTTGTAGATAACATGTTGACCAAGCATCAAATGATTAAATTTATAGACTTCTGTGAAGTGTGGTTCCTGCCAAAATCAGTAGCCAGAATAGCCGCCATTGTTGGAGATCACCGCTGCCACACGCCTCGGCATTGATTCAAAGAGACTTTGGATGTGTTCTTGGGGTACAGCAGACCAAGCAGCTTCCACGCGTTGCCAAAGTTGATCTGGTGTGGCAGCTGGGGATGTAATCTGGGTCAATCGTTGAGCAACCATGGACCATGTCTGGATCTGTTACGTAGCGGTATATGTCGTAGTTGGCATTTTTGAAGTATGCTGACCATTGGACAAGTCTTTTAGATCTGTACTGGTCCCATGTGTAGGATAGAGATTGAAGAAGCCCCTTGTCAGTGGGTAGCCAGGGCGATACCTTTTCGTATTCTGCAAGGAGTTTAGCAGGAGTCTGAGCTTGTTCACTTGACATTCCAAAAGTATAGTTTTAAGATTGTATAGATTTTAGAGTCACATACCTGCGTATAGGTATCTGTAGCCAGTTCCTGGGTACAGCAGGTTGTGCTCTGTTAGTCCGATAGTTCCCACGGCGATAAGTCCTGTGTCTCCGGTATATACGTCGACGAGGATAGGTCCAGCGGCGACGGTGTCCTGCGTAGTAGCGCCCTGCGTAGTATCGGCGAGTTGTTCGGCTGTATGTACCCCGACGGGCCCGGTATCGGCTCCGTAGTCTGCGTGTCCACATGCTTGGCTCTCGGGTTAACGAATGCTGTAGGCTTTGACCTTGTTCCTATACTTATAGGAAATAACGGAACTTGTCCCTCTGTGGACTCTGTACCCTGTGCCGTTAGATAAGCGTGTGATCCGTGATAAGAGTGCTTGAGATCCTGATCAAAGTGCATGATAATGTTAAGCCTTCGGAATAGAGCAGATCTGTTTACGATATTAGGATACCAGTCGAACGGGTCTTGATTAGATGTTATGATAACGAGTTTAGCTTTGAATTGTACAAACGCTCCTTTTACGGGTACACGTAGTGGATATCGGTCTATTAATCTGAGTAATGAATCAAAGGTCAGCCAGGAGTAGAAGTCATTTATTATGACTGTATCTTGGTCTGTGTATCCGTCCCACCAGTCACCTCTCATCTTGTGGTATGCATCTGGATAGTTGAGTGCAGCTTATGCAGATTTGCCAGTACCAGGGGTTCCCCAGAAAACGATGCAGGCTGTTTGAAAATCTCTGGGGGTTTCATATAGCATAGCATACTTCGTAAAGAAAGTATGAAATCTAGCGCTCACGCTAAAGAATTTGTCGTATACCTCACGTAGACTGTATCCATCTTGAAATCTCTTTTGTATTTCTAGCATTGTGCTATATCCTATTGGCGCACCCTGTTGATACACTGGTGATACGCTAGTCTCGACTTTGGAACAAAATTTGCTAATCAGTAAATATGATAATAACATTTTCAAAGAATTAATATTGCTTTTCAGTTGGCAAAGCTTCTAAAGGTTTTTTTTAATATCCTCCCTCTCATTTATATAGCCAAGACAAGTTTTTCAACAGTACACATGTTTTTACTTGCACTGGTCAAATTTTGAGTGGTACAGGTAGCCATTAAGAAATCTGTCTTAGTTTGCTCAATTCAATTATGTCAAAAAGAGTTGTTCTTTCAATAGTATCTGAAAAAATTATGATTATAAAGAAAATTACTCATAGCAAGATATTTCTCGAGAAAAACCATTATGGTATGGACTAAAAACAATGCCACCTTTCCCCCCCCCCCTGCTTATTTTGTTTTTGCACATATAAAATGTGTTGCTGAAATTGCAATAATTTCAGAGGGAAGTATGTTTCTGTTAAGTTTTATATTCAGAAATACACTGCTGGCCACCCAAATTGCAACACCAAGAAAGACAAGAGATATCGCAACAATATTTATTTTGTAGATAACATGTTGACCAAGCATCAAATGATTAAATTTATAGACTTCTGTGAAGTGTGGTTCCTGCCAAAATCAGTAGCCAGAGTAGCCGCCATTGTTGGAGATCACCGCTGCCACACGCCTCGGCATTGATTCAAAGAGACTTTGGATGTGTTCTTCGGGTACAGCAGACCAAGCAGCTTCCACGCGTTGCCAAAGTTGATCTGGTGTGGCAGCTGGGGATGTAATCTGGGTCAATCGTTGAGCAACCATGGACCACATGTTTTCTATCGGCGAAAGATCCGGAGAGCGAGCTGGCCAGGGAAGCAATTTAATCTGGCGATCGATGAAGAACCTTTGGACAATGCGTGCCACGTGTGGTCGCGCATTATCCTGTTGAAATATGGCTGTGGGCAAGCCCTGAAGGTAAGGAAGGACAACTGGCTCCAACACCTCGGAGATGTAGCGCGGGCTTTTTAAAGTACCGGCAATCCGTACTAGAGGAGTGCGAGAGTGATATCCAATACCGCCCCATACCATAATACCCGGTGTAGGACCAGTGTGGCGGTGCATAACGCAGCTGTTCAGCATCCTCTCTCCACTGTGTCTCCTGACTCGAATCCGACCATCGTGGTGTTGCAGACAGAAGCGTAACTCGTCAGTAAAGACAATTTCATTCCATTGTGCCGTCCACATCCTTCTTTCATCGCACCATTGGCGGCGGAGACGTCTGTGGTTCTGCGTCAAGGGTAGACGAAGCAATGGACGTCTTGCGGACAGACCACTCTGCTGTAAACAGCGAATGGTACGCGCAGACACTGGATGATGTGGTACAGACTGAATGTGCTGTGCTATGGTTCGTGATGTGGCTGAGCGATCCATCACTGCCATACGCACAATATGCCTGTCATCACGTGAAGTGGTGCACTGAGGTGGATGCGATCGAACACGTCGGTCCGTCGTACCCTCCTGCATCCAACGTTCACATATCCGCATTACAGTTGTTTGGTTTCGTCCAACACGACTACCGATTTCCCTGAAAGATAATCCACAATCTCGGTAGGCCACTATCCTTCCTCTGTCGAACTCAGATACTTGATCAAAAGATGATCGCTGTTTTCTACGAGGCATAATTGATTGTTTTTTTGAAAAAACCACAAGAAAAACACAATTGCCGTACTTCAAATCGTCGAAATCTCCAAGCCTTAAATAGCGCTTTGAAGTGGCGCGCGTGATGTGCGTCTGCGCTGAAATTCTAATCATTTGCATATCTCATCTCCGCTAATGCATGTTGTAAATTTCATATTATTTGCATGCTTCCTTCAGGGTGTTGCATTTACGGTGGCCAGCAGTGTATTATTCAAGTGATTTTACAGTTTACAATTTTTATGAATTTTCTCAACTTAAAATTAAATATGCATAAAATAAGTTATTTTATTCATCATGCAACATAAATGAGACACTGAAATACATTTCTTAATAAACATGTGAATTTATGTAATACAGCCTCTCCGAAACGCTATTATGTCTGCGATCTGATATAACGCCAAAATTCTTTGGGTGGGATGGTGGCATTAAATCGGGGTTCAACTGTATTTGTTCCACTAGGGTTGTAGATACAAATGAAATCAGTGAAAATGATGTGACATAATGTTAAAATTTATGTCATTAAATCATGCATGGAAACTGTTGCTCAAAGTCAAATACAGAGAATTAAAATTACCTTTGTTTGCTCTGGTAGAATTGTTTGGTAACCTTGAAAACCTTCACATAACTTCGTAGCTACCTACAGCCAAGTTCCTGGGAAACAAAATTTTTCAAGAGTTAGAAAAGTCTCACAAATGTTTATACAATATATATATATCAGCTGTTTACTAACAACATCGTTAAAAAATAAATGCTTGTTAAATGTTTAAAGTTTGAATGTTAAAAGTTTCAGTTCCATAACATCTCAAAATGTTATATTTTAAAGTTCTTAAGTATTTGACATGGAACTTGTCTTAACCCATACACACAAAATCAAAAACAATTTTTGGCAAAAAATTAAATTTGAACACACACAGCAAGGCCATAACCCAAATACTGAAGTAGTAATATGTTTCAAACACTAATCTGCTTCCTTTCATTATAATGTACAGGGTGATTATAAAAAAACTATCCCGACATATGGGCCCCTAACTATCATACCATTCACAGAATCTGAATGAAATTTTGGCATAAGGTATTTTGAGGTATGCACTCAAGAATGATATGGAAAACAACAGTGTCACTCTAACAGTTACGGTTACAGTGAGAAAATTTTGAAAATATCAAATGGCAACACCAAGTTTTTTGTATTGGAATGTGATCTCCATACTAACAAACACTAAATAGCGTTGGAATGGCACCTGTAGCACGAAAATCCCTGGAGCTAGGCAAGGAAAAAGTAAAAAGGACTTTGCCGTGCACCAGAGCATTAATGTTCGTTTCATTCGTCACACCGTTTCTTCGGCTGAGATCCCATCCTGATTAGTCCTCCACAAGGTCATGTGGAAAATTTGTGAAACACAATAAAATGCTTTATTTTATGCTGCTTCTCTGTCCTTATTGGTTGTCCTCACTTTTAGCCTATCTACCGCCGGTGATTTTCATGCTACAGTTGCCGTTCGAACGCTATTTAGGGTTTTCCACAATGGAGATCACATTCCAATACAAAAAACTTAGTGTTGCTATTTGATATTTTCTCACTGTAACCGTAACTGTTAGAGTGACACTGTTGTTTTCCATATCATTCTTGAGCGCATACATCAAAATACCTTACGCCAAAATTTCAGTCAGTTTCTGTGAATGGTATGATAGTTAGGGGCCCATATGTCGGGTTAGTTTTTTTATAATCACCCTGTATATACCTCAACACTAAAAACTGTGCCTGAAATTAAAACTTTGTTTTTTAGTCCCATTGTACGAATTTCATTTTTTATATCAACAAAGCAATATAATGATTCCTTATTAAACATTCTTCATCTCAGAGCGAGTTACAAAGTGCAATTTTTAAAGTAGTAGCACATGATTTTTTTCTGAAAATTTAACTTTCACTAAGTATTACAATATTGTTCATTTGAACAGTTCAAAATATCAAATCTATATTTTAATCCTACACACTAAATTTAGTGCATGAGTTTTATAAAATTTAATATTTAACATTACTGCCAATTTTTACCATGCTTTGTTTCAATTTGACCATTACTCATCATAAAAACATAATTAAAATTTTTGTCATTTAGGTGCTATAATTTATTATCAGTGAATTGTACCTTATTAGTTACTTTGTGCATTGAAGGGAGGTTGATCTAAAACACGAATTTTCAATTTCCATATTTATAAGAGATTATTTATAGCATAGTCTTCCAAGCACAATTTTTATTGTGCCAACAATATTCAAGTTATTTATTTACACATGTGCTCAATTTATTTAGACATAATTTTTCATTAAAAAAAATTAATGTAGTAAAAAACATAGAATGTAAAATTTCAATTTGATATTATCGTAATTGAAGATTCATGTTTCATTCGCCATGTAAATATTTTCAATACAACCCAAAATATACATGGGCTATTTGATATTTTTCCAGCATTACCAAGTGGGATCCACTGCCCTATTGATTGCGTGACATTATGTCCATTTATATTTTTAAATAACGCATTTACCGAGCAAAAAAATATTAATAATATCTCTAACACTTCTCTTATATAGTTCGATAGGAATAAAATAATTCTTACCTCAGTAATGAACATGCTAGCACTTCGTCGTGGCTTCGATCGCCGATGTCAACATACACGTATACTACAGCAGGTTTTTGAGTATATAACGATGAATCACCTCAACTTTGATGACACTGAAGATAATAATGACAGATAAAACTTGGATTATATCGTAAAAAAAAATTTAATTCGAAAAAAAAACCCAGCATATTTCATCGCTAAATATCACAGCGAGAGCTCGCGTCCAGCAGAGGCGAAATTTCCTCTTTTCCAAGATGGCCGCCGTGAACTACTTTTCTTGCTGCTTTAGGACTGGTGCTAGGCAGTCCTTAGCAGCGGACCTAAGTAACTCCAAAAAAAAAGTCCTTAGCTTAGAGATAGTACCAAAAAGTCAAACTACTGGCCAGCTAAGGACAAATCGGCGCTTAACTACTTTTTTTTGTCTAAGGACCACAGAGATAGTTCACCCCGAGGGGGTGAACTATCTCTGTGGATTCTTACAGTCCTTGAAAATCCTTGAAAGCCCTTGAAAAAAAAAAAAGTTAATTTTCAACTCCTTAAAAGTCCTTGAAAAATCATTGCAGTACTTGAAAAAAATAATAATGGTTTTCAAGTGCTTATAAGTGCTTTAAAAAAATTTTGTGTGAATTTCTTCCATCAATTTTTGTTCCTCCTTCAACTCAAAATCCCCCTCTAAACCATATTCCACTAGGGTGAAAATGCGTAGAGCAACAATGGTACGCAATGATTATGTGACAATGTTCAAAGCAGGACATACGGTCATTCATACCATTCTATGCTTAAAAAGATGCTACCTAAAAAATTGCGCTTGCAATATCGCTTAGAAATATTTTCTAACTATGAAATTTTTTTAATTATTGAATGTCATTTGAATATATGTTAGCTGACCATATTTCCTTGATAAAAATACGGGAAAACTGCCAATTGTCACCAAAAATGTTAACAAATGTAAGCAAAGTTGCCAATTATTGCTAAAATTGCCAAAAAACACCAAAAGCAGAAAACAAAGTACCATTGCATTGAATCAGTAGATTTAAATGGATTCTATGGGGGAAAAAACTTTAACACATGACAATATTTAAAGTCATAATTATATATTATAATATAATTAATTCATAGGAGTGGAAAAATAATTTTAATACTTAATTTCAGTAAAGAATAAAAACTTCAATAGGCTTTGTTTTTGAAAATATATGTAAAATAATGGGACATTTTCACGAAAAAATTGGGATGGTCAAAAAATATGGGAATGTCCCAGGGCATATAGTCACCTAAGATTACATGCTTTCTCATTTTTTTTTATCGAAGGCAAAGTTCAATCCTGTTTCAAACATAAAATGAATTCTGTTTAAATGTCATTTGTATACTAAACTACAATGGCTTTTTTTTAAAAGCAAGACCTTTAGAACTTGACATAGTCTGCAAGTTGAAATGAGAATTATAATTGTTTTAAAAAATAATGTATCTTTAAAAAATTGGCATTTTAAAATTAAAAATGAGTAAATGTTGAATATAAATTTAAAAAATCCAAGTAATTTGAGTTTTGTAAAAAAATAAATGTTTTTATCAACTGCGATAATGAATATCCTTGAATTTTTTAAAATTTTGCGTGGAAAACTGCTTAAATAGTCCTTGAATTTTTTTACTTTCAAAGAGTATGAATCATATTATCAGCAGCTCTTTTCACTGAGTAAAAAAGACTGACAGATTCAATTGTCAATTGCATCAATCGTTAATTGCATGCGCTGAGGGAAAGCAGCTTGCAAAACCATCTGGAGTGTCTGGCGCCCGCGGGCTTCACATTTGACACCACTGTTTTTTTCCCTACACTTTCAACAACAGGACGCAAATCTCTGGAGTAAGGATGAATACAAGAAATATCGGGAAGTAGATGACTATGGCATTCGGTTACGGATGCCTTTTTATAGCCAAATACTGTTTTGTCATCCCCAAGACTAATGAGCTAGTGCTAGACATTTTTTAGATATGCAAGGTTTTCATCAATTGATAGGTTCCCGGGGAGGAGGGGGTGAATGGTAGCTGTTGGTAGTGCGTAAAAGAGGCAAAAAAATCAATCAAATTAATATAGCGATTTAAAATTTCTTTTTTTTTTTCACGCAAACATAGAAAAACGCTTTCAGTGTAATATATGAGCTATTTTTAAATGAGGTGGTAGAGCCCGGAAATTTAGTCACTAAAAATTGTCGAAATAGGCAGGCAAAAAGACACTAAAAATTGTTGAAATAGGCAGGCAAAAAGATGCTAAAAATGCTTGAAATAGGCGCTAAAAAAAGCATTTATAATTTTTGGACGGAAGAAAAATAATTAAAAACAAAGATAGTAATGGGTTCCAAAAACTAGCTAAAAAATTGGTTGCACTTAATCCGTCCATTATTTTAATTATAGTTTGTAATAATTGCATTATTATCTGAGTTGATTTGAAGCCCAAAATAAAATGTTAGTAGATCCTCAGGATTAGGGTAATTCCAGGATCCCCGTTACCAGATGTGGATCGGGTAGAGAAAATAATCTGTGGGGCTTTTTCGAGTTGCGAATAATTCTCATTTATTTGCTGTATTATTTGGAATAATCATTATGATTTTTATAGTTGAAACATTGCTCTCATTTTTTTTACAAAAATAGAACAACTTAGTTTTTCCAGCAAAATAACACTATAATCTTGGCTCGGAGGAGGTGAGAACCTCCCTTTGTGTACGCCAATGAATACAGGGCCCCTTCAAGTGCGGGGCCCTGTGTGGTCGTATCTGCCAAACGATCCCGGAGGGCCGATATATTCGATTATAATCGAATATTAAATGCTGTATGTAAGTTTAGTAAATAGTCATGGTTGTTTGCAGTGCATTTATGGTACAAAAAACAAAATCAAAATACCATGGGCCCTGTCTGCTCCTACTCCGCCTTGTGTGAGCCATGACGTCAATTCATGACCTCTTGGAACAGCCATCAGCCAGCTATGCACATACATCGCAGTCCAATGCTTGGCCAAGATATTATGTAAAGCGTGCGGGAGAGAAACAAAAACTTTTAGTTTTCCTCTGCTTTTCTAGCACAGGCTGCGTTCATCTGAAACAAAATCATTCATATCTAACACCATCTGGTCAAAGCGAAGTTGATGCATGGCAACACCAGTCTCTCAGATCACTTATTTGTGTGAAATAGGCTGGAAGGGGGGGGGGCTTTCTAATAATAATTAATACTGAAAGTTGGAAAATTTAAAGAATAACGATTTTTTGAAGTTTTTAATGCCCAAAATACCCAAGTTTTACATATTCTGAAATTCACTAATAAACTTGAAACTATGTTGAAATATGCATTTATGAAACAAAAATTTCCAAAAGGAATTTTTATTAAAAAAGTTTGAAAATAGGCAAAAAAGCGCATGGCATTTTGCCTGTGTGTGTGAATTTCCGTGCTCTAAGTTATGAGACAAATTATAAAAATGATTGGTATTGCTTTAGCAACACAAGTAAATATGTTCTGGCGTCCCTGTAAAAAGCTTATTGTCGCAAGTTTTAAACAGGTAAATCAGACTTTCATAACTGAAATATCAAGAGACAAATAACATTATCTCATAAGGAAAAGAAAATAACTTTGTGGAATTCTTGAATTGAACAATGGTAATAAACACCTTCAAATTAAACAGAACAAAAAGTATAGTTTTCCTCTGAAAATAAGACCTAACCAGAAAATATAAGCCCTAGCTTGGTTTTCAAGATGCTCATAATATAAGCCCTCTTGTCAGCAAAACACTGACCCCCCCCCCCTTCCCCCGTCAGCAAAATTTCATCAGCAGCTTAGAATATTTCATATCTTCAAAAAGGAGTGGTTGATGACGTAAGCAACCTTCAAACCCCCTTCCTCCCCACTTCATGCTGACATAATACTTGAATGACCACTTATGCAGAAGTGGGTGTATTTGTGTGTGAACAATTATGCCCTTATTATATGGTTAATTTTATTGATCAATTCCATAGTTTAACATGCACCAAAAAATGTATATTCACACATAAACGATGTACACATAAACGATGTACATACATTTTTAAGTTACATATTCTAAAGTTGTGGAAAAGAAAATTTCTAACAGTCAAGCTGTTGACAAGGATATACATTAATAATTTTATTCAAGAGATACGTGAGGTTTAAGTCGTATCGAGAGACGAAGACATTCTCTTGGAATTCGATTTTAAGCGTCATGCCGAAGGGTTGTCAGTTTCGCATGTTAACGTACAGTTATTCTGTATTAATGTAGAATAAAGGAATTTTCCATGTTCGCTGCTCCATATACACCACACCAACATCACAAATTCAATTTTCCTCCCATTTTGCCGAAAAAAACCTGCCCAAGCTCTAAAGTAAACAATTATTCCCTTTTATGGTCAATTAAATAATAATAATTATGGTCAATATTTTATTAATGGTTAATAAAATACATAGTTTGACATGCACCAAAAATTTATATTTAGGCATAATGGGGATGTGCCTAATATTACATAAAGGACATAAAGGATGTACATACATGTTTAAATTAGATATTTTGAGGTTGTGGAAAAAGAAAATTCTTAATTTTGCCCAAAAAACACGGTTTTTTTAGAAAAACCCGCCCTGGCTGGGTTTTTTACAACAAACTTTTTGTCCAACTTTGACATGGAAGTCAAGGAATGTTGTCCTTCGGGATCCTAATATGTAATAAGCCTACCTTTGAAAAACAGGAAAAAAATAAATCATTGGAAGGGACGTTTCAGTTCACTATAAGCAGACTTTCATTTTCTCAATAGTTCACTATAAGTGTTTAAAATAACATTTGTTATAAATAAGTGTTCAGTTGAGACCACTGAAAAGTTCATTATAACTGAGAGTTCACTATATCCCGGGTTCGCTATAGCGAGGTTCAACTATATTTAATTATGACATTGTTAACTATGATCATACTTAGATTTCTTGGTGATATACTATTAAAATGAGTTAATTTACAAAGCATAACATATAAAAACACAACCCCTTGCTTCCTCTTCCAACCAGCCTCTTCCCCTGTATTCCTTTTCCTTGTTGTCTGTTGAGTTCCTTGGTACCTTAGCGGCTCTTTTATTTCCTCCATGACGCCATCTTCGCCAAATGGGTCCATTCTATTGATTTAAACCTTGCACTATGGATAAAAATTTTACTTAAAGTTGAAGAAACTATCACTTTTTTTTCGTTTCAAGTCATCATTTCAGCAGCATAATGTCTGTAGACATGGATCACAGTTGAACATGGCAAAGTGGTTTCCAGTATTGTGGCATTTTCAAAAATGATTGAAAGAGAGGTTTTATTGGGTGGTAATGAATGGCACTATGGCACTGAAAAACTGATAACTATTGCTCGCATTTCAAATGATTGTACATAAGCCATTACTGGATTACCACTATTTCGAAGAAAATTATCCAACTTGCTCAGTGGTGAATTAAAGTTGGTCGAGGCCCTGGGCGCAAAAAAAAATATTAGGCCCCTTAAATTAGAAGAAAGTGTGAAGTTTGGATTTTTCGGGGCCTTTTAGAAGTCGGATGCGTCCACCGTTAAATCCTCCTCTGAACTCACTTCTTTCCCAGATATTCCAAGAGTGAAAATGGTTCTATCTTGTGACATCCTTTTACACATTCGGGAATGGAATATTCTATTACAGTAGTTATTCATTATTGGGTTGGGGCTGTATATTCTACAAACATTCAGAGTTACTTTGTTCCATTCGAACTAAAATTTCTGTAAAATACATATTTACATTGTATGTTTTATATTTACATTGGTGGGGGGGGGGGGGAGAAGTAAACTAGCCTGATTATCAAACTTTTTTTTTTATTTCAAATTGTGGGTTAACTGGGTTGAAAAGGGAATTTTCCAGATTTTTTGACCAAATTTTGAGTAATGGGAAATCATTAAAATTCTGGAGGGTTGCAGGGAAACATTCCTGCTCGAAAACATTACTGGTGATTGACTTTTTGTTTCTATGATCATGTAACTAAGGCTACTCATAAGGACTTCATTCCAAACTGACACACTGAAATTGCTAAAATATGTAGTTTGTATTCATATTTGTGTAAAAACTAAATAAGTTGCATATTTACATTTTTTAAGTTTACTTAAAAGTAATTGAAGACAAATCAGAATGATGTACTGATCTATATCGCAGGTGCTGGAACCTGGGGCTCACAATAAATCTTGTGAGGGGCTCAGTCCTCTTCAATAATTAACAAACATACAATGCAACATATCATTCCGCTTCCTAATACAATCTTGAGTGCTGTATATGTGGGGCGTATGGCGATTTTCAGCCCCATTTTTCATGCTTTCTTCATGTCGCAGCCTATGCCATTACACTGTAAATGACTTGCTGGCAAGATGCGCACAGTTTTTCTTTAAGTAATGTAAATATGTGTTTAAATGTGTGAAATTTTTTAATGTTTTATTCTTTGTTATATGTTACTTTTTAGAAGCTAGTTTGCAGTCCAATGGATTCATTTCAAGTAATGGTGTTACTCATGGGCATGTTTTATGTAATAAATCTACTGCAAAATCTCTTCATGAGGTTACAGAAGTCAAGGAGAAAAGGTAAGAGGTTACCAATCAAGTAAGGGAATCAGTGGTTTTTTGTATGCTTTTGGAAATAGATGGCAATAAGTAACTATTATTAACATTGCAAAAAAGCGAGATTCTGTTGCATAGCTGCCAAGTCTCCCAAATTTTAGCTTCATCTCTCGACCTCCCGAAAAATTCTTGAATCTCCCAAATTTTTATGAAAATCAATAAAATCCCTAATTGTCCGTAAAAATTCCCTACTTCATTTAAAAAGAATCCCCGGTTCTGAAAACAATCCCTAAGGAATTTCTTGTGGGGCAAAAAGTCTTTTGCCTCTATTTTTTTCCCCCTTTCGAAATGATGTTGTAAATAGGGAATAGTGGGAATTTTTTTTAAGGAAGTTATACAAACCCTCTGATGGTAACAAAAAAAGTTGTTTGTCTTATCGTGCAGGGAAATAGCTTAGCAGCCAATAGTCCTGGATCATAATTGAAGGTTATAGTGATGTGCATGTGGTCAAAATCTCCTCTTTTGTTGAAGTTGCGTACATGCGATATAACAAAGCATGAATAATGATAAGCAAAAACATATTTAATCAATTTTAAAGATACTTATTCCGATGAATTTCCTTTCATCAAACGTTCCAGAAGAGGGCCGACTTTTCCTTTTTGTACAAGTTGTGTTACGGACATAAACATCGGTCATGGAAAGACTGCCATCATCAGTCTTGAAGTGAAAAAAAAACATCAAGCAAGTGTCACAAAAAGTCAGTGTTCTTCAAAAATTGACGGTGTTTTCCTTCATCTTCCGATGATTTTGGGGTCATTCACGGAGAATGTTTGTTCACAGCGTTTCTGATTGAACACAATATTTATTTTTACATCATTGAAGTTTTGGCCTCCGATTTCACTTGTTTTTTGCGTAGGAATTTTATTCCCAAGGGTTTAACTTCCATGTGTGTAAAATCCCTATTTTAATTTGACTTCAGTTTTTGAGTAGGGATTTTATTCCCTACGCTTTAACTTTTATGTTTGGAAAATCCCTATTTTATTT
This sequence comes from Pholcus phalangioides, assembly GCF_987345545.1. Classification (NCBI taxonomy): domain Eukaryota; kingdom Metazoa; phylum Arthropoda; class Arachnida; order Araneae; family Pholcidae; genus Pholcus; species Pholcus phalangioides. The sequence goes on along the minus strand of NW_028301615.1, from coordinate 8,009,788 downwards.
GGAAAAATCCCTATTGTATTTATTAGGGAGTGGTTTTAGCATAAAATACGGGTTTGCACGAAAATCTCCCGAATTTTCATTTTCAAAAGTTGGCAGCTATGCCATCTATGGGTGATTTACCACCTAGTGAGTTGTACTGGAAGTGTAACTGTGTGTGTACCTGACAGTCTGAGTGCGTATGTAGTGTTGTCTGATTTTCAGTGTCGCCACCTATATTTCAAAAGTGAAGTGAGTGGTGTGTTATAATTAAATTACGTTTGTATTGTTTGTAGGTTTGTTGTTCTGTGTAGCGAGACTTTTTAAAGGGGAGATCGGCTTGCATTTTTCACCTTGAAGTTGGGGACCACAGAAAACCAACTTCAGCCAGCCACCACTGTGGCGATGGTAGGGTTCGAACCCGGGACCTCACGACGTAAGTCCGTCATTGTGACCACTTGACCACCACAGCGGCAATTTTTAGTGTTATTAGGTATGCCATTAGTTTATTTGAAAGAGGAAAAGAGTGTATGCAGGTGGGGGTTGCATTCTTTACCCTTGAAAAAAATGTCTGGCCCTTCTTTCTGCTATGAAAGAATAACAGGGCTATATTAACAAAGAAAAAAAACATGCTTAGGGAATCAAATGAAAATGGACACCACAAAAGAAATCTAGTAATTTTTTTCCCTTTGAAAACCTCCCCTCTCGTTTAAGTTACCATTTGTAGCACGGACATCTCTAGATGATGATTGCTCCTTAGCGAGGCAAGACTGTCCTCCGGATAGTTAATTGCATGTCTTCTTCGGAACGTTTTAACTGTCATGTTACGATGTTTCCCTCGGGCGACTTTAACTTTTTAGACATTTCCAGCCATATACAAGGTATAAGTTCAAAATGTTGACAATTTTTACTATTGAACTTCCAAAAAAGGGGATTTTTCTCTCCTTTCCCCCCCCCCCAATTTAATTATTCACTTAGTACAGTACGAACGTTGGAGATATTTTGTTTCATAAATAGAGAGTTCATGCATAGAAACATCTAAGACTGCAAAGGGTCGAAAATTTAGGATGTAGGCTACGTTGCTTGCAACCTCAGTAGTTCATAAGACAATGTGTGTGCCTACTATTAAATAATTTATACCTGAGGTTTAGGCAGAGATAGACATGAACGGCTGGGGGGGGAGGGTGATGATGATACCAATTTATACATTAGATCAGTCTGTTCCGTCATTGGTGCTGGGACAACACCTCCTATAACTACAAGGCCTTCCCACAGCTAGCTGCTACGTAAGTGACGTCATCAAAAGTCGTCTACTCGGTGTGTGTGTGTGGAAACATGTTTGATCGTGAAAGCGCCGGGTTTGAAAGCTGTCCATGCTCTTGACGGCCTCTCTGAAAACAGTAGAAATATTGGGTCATTTGTTTTTTCGCTAAAGAGAATATGCCTCATAAATGAGTTGCTCCAAATTGTCAAGGCAATTATGACAAATTTGGAAAGTGTCAACTTTCCAAATCCCAAAAAATGCTAAGCAGCGCAAGCAATGGATTCAAGCTCTCAAAAGAGGGGATGACTTCACATCATCTACAAGTTCGAGGGTAAGTGCTGAATTTATGTTTGCTAGATTCTTTTTGATTGAGCTAAAATTTAATTCCTTAAGTGATTGTAACATTCACGGGTCATATTAGTTAGCAAATAATATTAAAATGTATTAAAATAATGAGATATGTGATACATTGCCTACAGCAAGAGCTCACCAAAGCCGGACATGTTTTGTCAAGTAATGACAAAATTTTGAAATGATTATTTAATTCTAAATCAATATTTATGTATCCCCACCCCTTTCTTATTGGGCTTTGCCTGTTGAGATGTTGATTAATAAATAAGCATTTAATTGTAAGTTAATTTCTAGTCCAATGTTTATTTAGATATCTAGAGAGGATATAAGCCTGTATTATTATCAGATGATGTGCCTCTGAGTGTCCCTTATTTAGAGGTTTTGTCATGTATATAATATATCTATAATTATTAACATACTTAGGACAAGATTTTTTTGCATATGTGTTATTAAAAGGGAGATTTTTTATGATTTACAAATCTCCTATAAGCATTTATGACCTGAAAACAATTATGTGGTCTTAAAGTTTACAAATATGATAATATTATTTAATATTTTCCCTCATTTTATTGCTCCTTAAATTATTCATTTAAAAATAGAAACTGCATTATTATTTTTAAAATCAAATTTGATTAGAATCAATTATAAAAAAAATTATCTGAACAGAAAAACAACCAAGAGCAAAGATCCCATACTGGTTATTACAAGGAAAATTTTTTTTAATTATTAATTACAAATTTTTGATTGATACATTTTCAATTATCTTTTAATTAAAACTATTGGATTTTTATAAGCAGTTGCTATTTGCATTTGTTTCTTAAAATTGCAAAATTTTTCTTACAGGTATGTGAGTTACATTTTATTTCATCAGATGTCATAAGGGAAGTCTCTCATTATGATGAAAATACCAGAGTGTTATTGAAAGCACCTCTGAAGTATCCAAAATTGAAAAAAAGGTGCAATACCGAGAGTTTCCAAACTGTCTATCCTACCTTACAAATACTCCTTCCCACAGAGAAAGCCTGGAAAAGAAACGTTCCAGAGTAGAGATGGCTAACTTACAACAAGCGATAGAGGAGAGCAACACCAGCAAAAGTTAATTTGATGTAAAACATAAGTGCTTAGACCTTATAGCTTTGAAAGTTGGTGTAAATTGGTCCATATTGTGCAAAGAAGAATGTATCATTTTTTTTCAGATGGATTTTTCTGCTGCTTCCAAAATAGTGTGTTCCTTAGTTGTGAATAATTTGATGGATATTACTTATTATTTTCAAGATGCACCAATAAAATCAACTGGTAAGTTCAAATTTCCTTTTAAGATTGATAGCATTTTACTCATTGATAATGTTTTGAAATGTATCAGTTCAGCTGCCATAAATCCCATGCCTTCAAATACATGCAATGAATTAATTGCTCTTTTGAACAAGTTACAAAATGAATTGAGTGGTGAAAGGAAATTCAGTATAAATTTCATTATAGAACAGATAAGATTATTGCTCTTGGAAAAAAAAAAATTTACATATTCTCCTGAGTTATTGATATTTTCTTCTTTGTTGTATTCAATATCACCTCATTCTTACAAGTATTTGCGTTACTCAAAATTACTTGTATTACTGCATCCTAATACCCTCCAAAGATTATGTTCATTTAATTTCAACCCTTTGTATGAACAGTTCGATGCAAATTTTCTTTCTTATGCCAAACAACGTTATGGATCTCTCACTGACAGTGATAGAATAATTTCTCTGATGATAGATGAGATATATATTAAGCCACAAGTCGATTATAAAGGGAGGAAATATTGTTGGAGCTGTTGGGGAGAATCTGAGTGCAACAAGAGTGCATTTGCATTCATGATCCAAAGCTTCCTATCTTCTTACAATGTTATTCACATAGTATTACCTGCTTTGAGTATAACTGCTGAGGTTTCGTTCGAAATGGTAAAGAAAGTTGTGATTGGTTTAGAAGAAATAGGTCATAAAGTAATCGTAATTGGCACTGATAATCTATATATATAAAATTGATTTTCTGTGTGTGTGTGTGTGTGTGTGTGTGTGTGTGTGTGTGTGTGTGTGTGTGTGTGTGTGTGTGTTCTCTATACAAATCTACAATTTTAGATCGATCGTCGCCAAATTTTGCATATATACCAAATGGGACCCGACTTGAACGATAGGCTACTTTAAAATTTCGTCAGACCAGGGCAAATGCCCCAAATGGGCAAAAAACTGTCCGGCAACAATGGTTTTTGGGCCTCAACAATCACTTTCCGAACGTTTACTTTGGTTACCGTGGTTCCCTAGCAATGCGTTTCAGACGTGTATATGCCTTTACAACGGTTTGTCACTTCTTTAATCCTGTTAGTATATGTATGATAGTTTATGCCTTTATAATGGTTTGCCACATTTTCAATATACTCTCAGTAATGAGGCTTTTTGAATAGACGTCATAATCATCACCAGCATCGCTTTGAGAGTCAGGAAAACGGTGATCCTCATAGAAATCAGTGCTAAAATTGTCGATTTTACTGTAGAAATGCGAAAATTAGTGGGATTTTCCGCCCCATCAATAATTTTAAAAATTGTATTGAATTCTCAATTCTTGAAATATTCAGTTCGCTTAGAGATATACGAAGCCCAGGAGATTAAATATGAAGTAATTAGCCAAACCTATACTTTTGAGTTGGATATTCGAGCAATATCATTGATTTCATTTATATCTTCTCAAGTATGAAAATGAATGTCTCCATACTGTCTCTTTTGATATTTATTTGCATAAATTCATGTGGGTTAGGATATTTTAAAATTAGTTATGAGCCCATGAAAAGTGCATCGAAAAAATTCCACAGCTTTAACTAAGGATTTTTGGAAGCTGGAACAGACATATGGATAACTTGAAGTTCAGAGGGGGGGGGGGGAATCGAAATACCTAGCGCCCCTTAAAAAAAGAAAAATATATATTCATTTCTACATTTCTGTGTAAATCTAGATTTGTTTATTTCATGAATCGCGCAGGTCGCCATATTGGTTAACTTGGACACGATTTGTATGTCCCTCAAGAAAAATAAAGGGAGATATCACGTGATCCAAAAAAGCCTCATTGAAGAAAACCCGGGCAGCGCCGGGTATTATAGCTAGTAATGCTATAAATGCGAAAGTGATTTCACATTTCAATTATCCCCCTAAACTATCTATTGTTTATAAGCATTCATGCAACCAAAGTAGACCATTATTCTTTATATTTGATCCTGTTCATATAATTAAATGTGTCAGAAACAATTGGCTGAACCAAAAGAAGGCAGGTAAATGTATGTTCTATTTGGATTTTGACAATTTTACTTGCACTAGAACAGCATCATTTGAAACTTTGAGAAAACTTCATTCAGTTGAAAGTGGCAATTTGGTGAAGTTCGCATATGGGTTGTCTGCTAAACCTCTTTCACCCACTAATTTCTAGATGAATGTTAAGCTAGTGCTCCAGATTTTTAATGAGCATGTCATGAATGGTATGGATCACTTAGGTGAAATAGAAGGTTTTCTCTATGTTTCAGATACATCAAATTACATAAAGCTAATTTACAAATGGTGGTGCATCATGAATGTTAAAAGTAGATTCAAAGAGGAGCATAAAAGGGGATCTTTTTCAAGAACCATTAACGAATGACAAACAAAAAGAAAACCAGTATTTAAACAAATTTTACATTTGGTTTAAATCCTGGAAGGATTCAAAGTACTCAACTGGAACTCTAACTCGGGAAACATTCACTAGCCTACTACATTGGTGAAATAAATTAAGAGAATTTACATATTTTATCGAATTTCATGAAAAGAACTGAACTGAGTGTAATACCACTGCTTCTAGACAAAAATGCAAATCTTGTACGTCAAACACGTAAGCGTACACGTGTGTGTAGGCGGAGCCAGTAGAAAAACAGGCTTTATAAGAGCGCATAAGTTAAGACGCATTTCGTTCTCTAGCACACCTCGGCAAATTTCTTGGTGTTATTTTGCAGCAATCGGTTAATTTCAAATTGTTACAGTAAAAATGAGTAACCACCAACGTTTAGATGATGGAATGAGGTGGCAAATCGTGGGGAGGCTAGAAGCAGGCCAATCTCAAGTCCAGATTTGTAGAGAGTTCAATTTAATGCCCAGCGTCGTGTGTAACTTATGGAAACAGTTCCAGGATACCGGATCCATCGAGAGAAAGCCTGGGCAAGGTCGTCCAAGAGCTACAACGGCCAGAGAAGATCGCCATTCGTCAATTATAGCGAGGCGTAACAGGAGTGCTACAGCTTCTCTGCTCTCTCGTGACTTGTATGCAGCCACAGGAACCCATGTATCAAGGGTGACTGTTTCCAAAAGACTTCATGAGAGAGGGTTGTTTGCAAGAAGGCCTGCTGCCGTCCCGCTCACTTCTACGGACAGGAGAATCCGTTTATCATGGTGCAGAGAGCATAGAGATTGGAGTATGGATCAATGGGTGACCGTTCTCTTCACTGATGAGTCCCGGTTCAGCCTAAGCACCGATTCTCGCGGTACGTTCGTATGGAGAGAACCAGGGACCCGCTACCTACCCTCCAATGTCTGCGAAATGGACCATTATGGCGGAGACCATCCATGTCTCCGAAAGAGGCACTGTGAATGGTGTGAGGTATAGGGATGATTTCTTGGAGCCCTATGTTCGCCTTTTCAGGGGTGCAGTTGGCCCTGAGTTCATTTTAATGGACGATAACGCGAGATCACATAGAGCTCTTCTGCTCGACGATTTTCTAGAGAGTGAGGGTGTTCGCCGGATGGATTGGCCAGCCAGATCTCCAGACCTTAACCCTATAGAGCATGTCTGAGACGCTCTGGGGAGGGCAAATGCAACTCGCAACCCCCCCCTCAGGGAACCATTCAGGGAATGAAAACAGCGTTGCTGAACAAGTGGGACCAATTGCCACAGGAAATGATAAACTGCCTTACTTCAAGTATGAAATCACGATGCAAGACCTTGTATATCTGTGAGAGGTTACCATACCCCCTATTAACCCATTTTTTTGTTTATTCTGCAACCGCTGTTTCATACCTTCCGACTCCAACGAGTGTTACGCACGATCATGCGTGTGTATTACAATTATTGAATAGTTATTTGTTTTGTATTGTATCAATGTATGTACATATCAAATTTCATTGAAATCGGTACAGTAGTTCTAGAGATAATCGACCAAGTCTGCAAATTCTCTTAATTTCTTGCACCAGTGTACATACAACATATGATGTTCTAGAACTGTCTGAGTATTTTTGTGTACAGAACTAGGATTTTCTTACTTGCTGACAGGTAAGATCCAAACTGACATTTTGGAAAAAAGATTTGAAAGTTTCCGTCAGCTAGCAGGGTCTCAGTATCTGATTTCTTTGAGACAATTTTCTGAAGTTGAGAAGTTGAAAGGTTACACAATTTTGTGTCTTTGAAACTGAATTCTTCTGTATTTGGAGAAATTGATGTTAATCATGAAACAATGTGTGTTGACATCGAAGAGTGGAAACACAGATTCAGAAATGAATCTCACAATTTATTTAAAATGAAAATTGAAATTAATGATAACAATATTGATCTCGCTCTCTCTCTCTCAAATTTCAGAAAGCATTCATTTTTTAACATACATAGCTGGATATTGTGCTTGCGCCACAATTAATAAGTTAAAATTTTTCTGTAAAAAAAATCTTGTCTTGTGTGATGTTGACAAACCAGAAAATTGCTTGATTAAGAGCATAGATAGAGGGGGATTATCATATCCTCGCCCAGATGTGCTTAATGTTATTATTTATATTGTGGTACAAAAGCTCATTTCAAGCAATTTAGAAGCAATGTTTTTATGAGTGACGAATCAGAGACATCTTGTTTGTGATTTAGCCATTGATGTTTTATTAGAAAAAGAGTTGATGCTAAATACTGAATGCCCTGATGGTCACAAATCAGAAAATATTAAATATCTTGTGATTGCTGCAGTAAATACTTTTTTAAAAAGTTACTGTCACAAAAAAATGAAGGACATCTTTTGTTAAAAGCTAAAGAGAAGTCTGTCCGAAAAATGAGTAAAAACAAAAAACTGCAGACGGTGCTTGTTTGAGATATTTTTTGTGAATTATGTTTGATTTAACTAATGTTTTTAAGTGCATTGTGATTCTGACCAATAGCTGTCATGAATTGATGGTAATGATGTTTCTTTTCTTCATCATATGTTTCATGTTTTAATGCAACGATGATGATTTTATTTTTAATACTATTATTTTTGCTGTGAATAAAAGCAATGTTTTGACTGTGCAATGTTTTCTTGAGTTTCTTTTGATTTTATATAAGATTTTTTTTAGAAGCATTTATTGTAATAAATAGTGGAATATATAATCACTTAGACATTCGTTACTTTTAGGTGATTTTTTACAATTGGAATATGTATTGAATTTAAATATAAAAATGTAATGGAAAAAAAGGAATGACCCTTGATGACGTCAATAGCTATGTCTACACTGGTGCGTTTTTTCTGCGTCAATGCACTTTCCACTGGCACACCTGTCATCAAGCGTGTCGAAATCACTCAGGCGTGACTCAAACTTGTTGAAAGGCGGCCATTTTTTAAGAGGCATTCCTTTTCCTTCTGCTCCACCAGGTTTGGATTTTCGTTCAATTTCCCTTTCCTTTTCGTGAAGATTCAGTGTTGTTTTCATAAGGTTTTTCTCGATTTTTTGACGTCAACAAAAAAAAAACATCGACACTTTTGAAGGCTTCAGGTCACGTAGTGCATTACGTGATATTATTGAAGGTAAATTTAAATTAACGGTAATTATAATTGTAAAATTATAAATTAAATGATTGTCTTGAAAATTATTTTGTTGGTAGAATTTAATATTAAAATGCTGGTCAATTTCTTTTTCATGTTTTTGCGAAGAGCTCGCGTTACAGAGGTTTGCTGTGTAATTATAAAATAATTCACGAGCTCTTCGCGGGGCCACCTCAATGCAATTTCCTTTCCTTTATTTTTTTTAACCTTCCTTTCCATAGAATATTTTTAAACGTGGAATTTAATTTGAGAGTAATTATGTAAACTTTTTACATAATTGTAATCTGTAGCAGACATATTCAACCTGCTGCTCGCGGGCACTGTGGTGCTTTCAAAGTGCTTGATGCTCGTGTCCGATTTCATTTTTGCGAGTACTTGATTAACGTCCCAATTTGAACACTTTGTACAAATTACATTCAATGATTAAAATCATCCTGATTTCAAGCAATCATATGCCAAACTTGATAAGGGTGCACCCTTTTTGATGATGGGAACAAGCATTGTGCTTGAGACTTGAAAAAAGTTGCCTCAACGAAATTTATATAAAAGGGGGGTGGGGAGGGAAAAAGTTCATGTTTGCACAGGGCCCGAATTCATGAGGAACAGGCTGTGCCCTTCAGCGCAATAATAATCTTCGCTATTTTCTCAAAAACTGTACGGTTTTATGCAGATTTTATTTTCATTAATATTATTAGAGCTGCAACCAGAAGCGTACACAGGATCAACCTTTCGAGTAGCATGCCGAATTTAGGGATGAGCACACAAGAAATTCGACAGTCAGTAATAGAAAATTTCTCTAGAACAGAAAGTACGGTATTTCAAGTTTAAAAATTGATTGAAACAACATATTAAATAATTTTCTTTTGATATTCGGATCTGTGTGTGAAAATGTTTTAAATCTGATCGTCGTGGGCTATCATATTCTGCTACTTTTTATTTTGAAAAATTATTTCATTTGGAAATTTCAAGTTTTTCACTTCTATTACCATGGATTTAGTGCTTTGGTGTATGAATAAACACTTGAGAAAAATAATGCTGTGCTGACTATAATTTTGAATGAAAAAAATTATTTAAATACGTATTAGATTGCGACTTAGCAAAATAGAAGTTTTCAGTTTTCTTAATTTCTTTGACTCGACTATATTCGGGTAAAGTTGACAAACGACTTGATTTAATTTATTCCGAAGTTGAGCAATTTTGAGAATGATTTCGTCTATGTATTCCGTCTTTTTATAGAGCAATTTTCCCTCACATATTTTCACATTAAAATGTGGAAATTGCATCCACTGTGACAGTTGCATCGGCATCTGAATTGAAAGGTTTAGCCGTATAGGTGAAGACAGAAAAAAGGCGCGCCACTTGAGGCATGCGATAGAGTTCAGTGGTAAAGAAAAAAAAAACAAGATTGAAAGCTGTTGAAAGAAGACGCACCAGTGAGGACATACCTAATAAGCAGTAGAGAGGCCTGCTAGATATTGATGGCGTTGGCTGGGGGCATTGCCCCACTATGATTCCCCGTATCTCCACCCATGAGTTTAGGCTATTTGCAACTAGTGTTGTTAATATTTGACAGCTTATATACCAGGGCATCTTTTTGAATTTCGAATTTGAATATTCAAATATTGAGATTGCAATCTTTAATTTTATTTGTGGCAAGAAACTCTTGTTTTTAAACCAGTTATAACTCAGTATAACATCAGGGCCACAACTAGATGCTTGGTCACTCGGGCAAGCGTGCATTTTGACGTCCCCTTGTAATGTTGAAGGAGAGGTTCCAAAATTAAACATGTGCCCCCTCAGGTCTAGCGCCGGGGCATGAGACCCGCCTGTTCTCCCCTAGTTGCGACCCTGAATAACATTGAAGATCTCCTATACAGTGAATCCCACTTACAGCATTTTTCAAAAATTGTCATGAAAAATGTTGCAGGAAGGGAAACGCTTTAAATGAGAAATTTCGATAAGTGTTAGTAAAGTTAGGATTACGAAATAAATTGTACTAAGCGAGAAAACTATGGTAATTTCACATTAATCTACATTTTCAAATACAGTTTTAACATGTTTAAAAATGTTTTTCCTTATTTGTGTGAATTCTGGACTTGGTTCTTTTACGTCTATTAATTTACATTAATTAAACAAAAACAGCAAAATAAAAAAATTCTCTCTCTGTCTCTTGCATTGCGGAAGCATTTATCTGCATGATTTAACACGCCAAGGTGTCATAGCGGTTTCCTGCCAAGCATCCCTGGCTCTTCCCCACACGGGGGAGGAATGGAAATTCATGAAAAATCTGGCCTTTCTCATCAAAACCACATCAGAACGACTCAATTTTATATAACAGATCAGAAAAATTCAAGGATTAATTTTGTGAGGTTGATAAATTTCTCTGACATCAGGATCATATCCATTTTCCTAATTTTCAACAAAAACATATTATATGAATCACAAAGTGTGTGTGTGGTGGTTCAAATTGAACATTTAAATAATTAATCCGAATAGATACACAAAAGGAAAGAAACTGGACAACAACAGGATTCGGTTCGGTCTACCACAACCAAACATAAAGAGTCAACAATTAATTTTTTATGGTACAATAACATACAGTAAAACCTTGTTAAGTCGTCACCCTGATAAGTCATCTCTCCTGTTAAGTCATCATTTTTTTTTCAGAAACAAAGTTTTCCAGAGGTGTCAAGAATTTGGTGTTCTCGTCAACGCTTCCAAGTGCGTTCTTGGTCAAGCCTCTGTGAAATTCCTCGGTCACACTGTAGATGCAAAAGGCATTTTACCTCTTCCTGACAAAGTCTCAGCAATCAAACTTTCCTAAACCAAATACCTTGAAGGAACTGCTTCGATTTCTGGCCATCAATAATTTCTATAGGCGTTTCATTCCTCATGCTGCACAACCTCAAGCAGTGCTTAATAATTACCTGAAGGGTGCCACAAAGAATGATAAAAGGCCTATCGAGTGGTCAGACAAGTCCACCAAAGCATTCCAAAAGTGTAAGGATGACCTAGCTGAAGCAACCACATTATACCATCAGTCACCTACAGCTGCCTTAGCTATTGTGGTTGATGCATCCGACACCGCTATGGGACCTGTGCTTTAGCAACAAGTAGGAAAAGATTGGCAAATATTGGCATTTTACTCCAAAACGTTATCTCCAGCCCAGCAAAAGTGCAGTGCATATGATAGAGAGCTGTTGGCACCGTACATGGCAATCAAATATTTCCGCCATATGGTGGAAGGCCGCTGTTTAGTGCTTTTCACTGATCACCGACCGCTTTCTTATGCATTTACACAAAAAGACAAGTGCTCTCCACGCCAACTGAGGCTACATTAGCCAATTTACTACTGACATCAGGTATCTCAAGGGCACAGAAAATTTAGTGGCTGATGCACTATCAAGAATGCACATATCTATTAATACACCATCAATGTTCGACTTCAAGGAAATGGCACAACAACAAGCAGAAGATGAGGAACTCCAACAGTCAATATCTGGCGTCATTCCATCCTCTTTGACATTTCAAGCCATCCCAGTGGGCAACCCTCCATTGGATCTTATTTGTGACACATATCCGTCCAGTCGTCCCACGCAACTTTCGTCAAAATATTTGAAAAGCTGCACGGTCTCTCTCATCCTGGTGTTAAAGCCTCAATCAAGCTGGTACAACAACGGTATGTGTGGCCCTCATTAAGAAGTGATATTTCTTCTTGGGCTTGCAAATGCATCAATTGCCAGAGGTCAAAAGTCTCCAGACACACCAAGAGCAATCCTGGCATTTTTCAACCATGTAGTTCCAGGTTTGAGCATGTACATATTGACTTGGTAGGATCGCTTCCTCCCTCCGAAGGGTTCTGGTACTGTCTCACTAGGATCGACCGTTTTTCTAAATGGCCAGAAGCTGTGGTTTTGGCACGTTGTTGCTCGCTTGTGTTACGTCAGTGCCGTGCATTTGTAGTGATTTCATGGTTTGTTTCAGACGTTTTTTTTAAAAATCTGTCGTTTTGATTCAAAAATATTCTTGAGAAGAAATATTATACTATCATAACATTACTGTTGCTATAGTCTCAAGCAATCTTATGGTATTCATTTCAAGATTTAACAGAAAAAAATCGTTATTTAAACCTTATATGTAAAACATCTTATACTTGTTTGTGTTTTGCTTTCTATATTTAAGCAAAAAGTTGATGTATTGAGTGCCATTGTTGAAAGATTTTTTTTCTCAAAGAACTGATAGTGTACATGTTTGCTATCAGCAGGGCTGAAACTGAGAGGGCAACTGCCCCAGACAGCAAAATTTAAGAGGCAGCAATTTTAGGTGCGAACAAAGAATAGGGAGATTGGCTTGCATTCGCCCCGCAAAGTTGGGAACCACAGAAAACCAACTCCAGCCGACCACTACTGTGGTAATGGTGGGGCTTATTGTAAATGAATACATGTATAAGTTTTGAAGGGGAAAAATTTTAACTTAGCTTTTTTTAGAAGTTTTGACATTTTGTGAGGTCAACTGAAAACTGTCGCAATTGGTTAACCTCTGCTAGAATTTCTTGCAAAAAAAAAAACCAGTTTTAAGTCATAAATTATTATCTTATTAAATAATATGAACTTCAAATCGATAAGTCTTTGCCTCAACCTCTGAGCATTTGGTCTTGGACGCAGAGAAGAGTAGACAGTTCCTGAACAGGGAGGGTGTAGGGGTCATCAGCATCATCCAGTGTCACAGTAAGCATTTGAATTCGTTCGTCGATACAGATGTTGTGCAGCACTGCACAGGCATTTGCAATATTTGAGACCATGGTTGGTTTGTACTTCATGGTGCGGTGCTTACGCAAACATCGGAATCTTGACTTCAGGACTCCGTTACGTCTTTCTATGACAACTCTTGCTTTGGAGAGCCTCTTGTTGTATCTGAAATGTGCTGTGGTAGTTGGAGTTCCTACAGGTACCATCAGCCAAGGTTCAAGTGGGCACCCGCTATCACCTAATGAAAGTGAAGCAGTTAATGAATACTGACAAATGAAATTTTAATGAAAACTGAAAAATATGGAATTTTTCATTTGAAACTTTCAGAGAAGTCTTGTCTTGAGAAAAGCAGAGAGTAATCGCCTACCTATGAGATAACAAGTTGGGTCTCCACCACTATATTCATTTTCGAGTAGTGTCCTCACACCGCTGTTTCTCCACACGAAAGAGTCATGAGTTGAACCATAATATATAGTGTCAATATTGAGTATCCTCATGTCCGCATCACAGATCTATGAAAACATTGGAAAACAAAAAACGTGTGATGTCAAAGATTCTTTGAATCACAAATATTCAAAATCAAAGAAGGATGATTATTGGCAAGAAGTTGAAATGATATATTTCTCACCAGTTATGCGTTTATGGAATGAAACTGCTTCCTGTTGATGTAGGAAGGTTTTGGATACTTCTTGTCAAACTTTGATGGTGCCACAATAGAAATGTGTGTACAATCTATGCCACCAATAATTCCTGGGAATTTAAGCTTCGCCAAAAAATTCTCTTGCTGGTCGACAAATTGGGACATCTCGGGAAGGGACACATACTTATGTAGCATCAACGTATTGATGGCCTCAGTAACTGTATGGATAGTCACTCACAGACTGTTGGCACATCCCCAAAAACAGACGTTTTGGATCAGACACCTCTGGTAGGCACCAGTAGCATAAAAGCGTAGCGCACATAGAACCTGTGCAAAAGGTAACGCAAACATGAGATAGTCGTTAAAGATATATCAGGAGTGGGAACTCTGCGCCAATTTCGCCGCACTGCGCCAAAATCTTGTGCCATCCTGCTCCAATAGGGTATTTTCGTATTTTTCTGCACCAAATAGCGAATTTTGCTTCAGTATGCCCGGAATTTCGGAAAAGACGTCAAAAAATTTTTGTTCCTGCTTGTCGCGAAATGCTCCTTTCGGAAAAGAGCGTGTTTTATTCCACTGTACTTCAACTATCGCCGTATTTAAACTACCGGCCCATCATCAGGCTTTCCATCGCGAAACCCCAATAATATCCGTAATCGTTTAACTGAAGATGGTTTGCAATGTTCTTTCAGCTTTAAAGCGCAAATGCGAGTCAGTTTCCGTTTTCAGGAAAAAAGTCGCCACTGGAAGCAGCAGCAGAAATTACTGTAGTCGATCGTCATTGCCTCAAATCCCGATGTTTCGTGAACAATGTTCCCGATATTTCGATTGCTAATTTAGAAACTTTGCCGAATAACGAGCGTTAAATTGCCAATGTTGCCGAATAATGCATGTTAAATCGCCAAATAACGAGTAAGATCGCCAATCTCGCCAAATAATGAGTTCTGAATCGCCAACCATCGTGTTGAAAAAGGAGTGAGGGTTAACGAAATATTGTTGTTAATTTTGCTGCTCCAATTTATAAATATCTGCTCCGAATCCTATATTTTGCTTTTCCAAAACTGCTCAGAATCCTCAGTTTGCTGCTCCAAAACTGCTCCAAATCCTGAATTTTGCTGCTCTAAAGCTGCTCCGAAATGGACTTTGTCACTTCCCATCCCTGATATATTGTAAAACTATTATATTTGAATAAACTAATGCTATGATAAAGTGCTGCGAGAAACTTCTGTTACAAACAAATGTTAACGCTCTCACGTGAAATTTAAAACTGTTGCTTATTCAAATGAGCAACAGCAACCCCCTATAAAAACTTGAGGAGAAACAATGACACATAGTGTGGCTATCTTTCTATTACTTTTGACCCCCTCTCTTCCGAGAAAGAAATATGCGCTTTTATTGTGCCTTCAATAATGCCTTCTCGCAACACCCAAATAACATTCACTTCCCTTAAATCTTTGTTTATACAGTGTCCTACTGGGCCGCTGCGGTGGTTGAGTGGTCATAATGACGGACTCGCGTCGCGAGGACCCGGGTTCGAATCCCACCGTCACCACAGTGGTGGTCGGCTGAAATTGGTTTCCTGTGGTTCTGTGACAATTGAAGTTTTTATGGATTTTTTTATTATGGCACCAGTGTGATGATGGTTGATTTTCACGGCACCAATTATGTTGTGGTGTGTAAATTAAGTTGAGTACTACTTAAGTTGACAGTACTCCAAGAAAGAAAACTTTTGGCCTGGTGATCATATTAGTGGGGTACCATTTTTGAGTTGTTACCGTGTCCGCAACAACCCTTTGTGTGTCGGTGAGTAATTCTCCTGAATAAATATGTACTAGAGCATTTTAACCGAAACAATTAAGTCACAAAGAAAAATAATATGTCAACACACAGAGGTCTAAATGCACATTAGGTTCTTTAATTCTTAATTCATATAGCCAAAAACAAAATACCAAAAAGAAAAAAACGATGCTGAAATACCTTACTTTACTTATCGAAAAATTAAAATTTAAATATCGCTGCAGTTTGGTTTTTCCTGACCACTCAACAAAATTTGAAAGAGAAAATTTACTCACTATCTCTCATATTAAGGTCACTTCATTCTCGACAACCGGATTTCGATGAACAGTTCCTTTTAACTTGAACACTCAGTACGGACAGTTCATTTTCTCATGAGTCATCCTTTGACGTGCGAATCTGCTTGGCCACTTGAACGATTAATGTCCCCTGTATCTGTCGAGCCCCTCAGAAAAAGGTGAATTTAGAGTGTAAAAGAACGAAAAATGATAGAAATCGTCCTGGGCCCTTCAGCCCCACCCCTGTGGGCACCACGCATGGGCCCTCAGGCAGTTATATTCTGGAACCCCTAATTCACTGAAAAGAACCTACAGCGTGCACTTATAAATTTCTATGCTTTCCTCGCGAGAATCATAACATAAAATCTCACTCTTAGAAGGCCACTTATGCACGAGACCCTCTGGCCGTGCCATTAGGTGGACTTGAAAGTCAGGGTGGGGGCACGAAGATGTCAATTCATATATACATCAGATCTGTCAACTCCACCTTTGACGCTGGGGGGCAATGCCCCTCCTATCTCCGCCCATGGGCTGTGCCCGGACGGGGCCCCACATGCATTAAGACGGCACTGCACAGGACTACATATTTTGTGCATGAGTTTTTTAAAATAATTTTAAAGACTAGTGTTTTTTTTAATGAAAAATCAAAATTACTTGAAAACATCGTGAACAGGCCTAAATAGGCTTAGGTTACGTTAAGCACTTGATTCATTTTCCGTTCTTAATAAAAACATTCATTCAAAATTATTTAAAACACAGACGAATAATTTCTGAATATCATTATTTTCATTTAATTTTATTATTTAACGTTAATTATTGCTTACCTTTCTCTCAATTGTCAGGGGTGTCTTCAGTTCCGACCTATGATCCAACATCGGACGCAATTCCTCGCACACTTTTCTTGTAGCATTTTTTGTCAACCTAAAAAAGTTCACGAATTCTTTATTTGACAGCTCAAATGTATCTATGACATATCTATTTCGACACGGAGCGTGTGCAGGCATTTGAGAATCGTAAAAATCATTTAACAACACATAACTCGACGACATGGGCATTGTTAAGCCTACTGAAATAATTGTCCTTCAGCTGAACGAGATGTTCCTGGCTCTCATTCACAATATTCCTTCCCAGCAATCCACATTTATCATTCACGAAGAATATGGTCGCAAAAACTTCCCTTTTATCGCTCATAACGAGTAATAGCTGAGTGAACGATAGAATCGTTACCGGGGACAAGTAGATAGTCGAGCCCGTGGAGGATTGAGAAAAATTCTTTTAGAGGGACGCAAAGCTGTTTTCGCACCAGGCCTTCAAATACTTAATCCCATCCCTGACTATTATATTTACATTTTTAATTTTCAGTTAAAAAAGTTATGTGAAAAATAAACATGAAAGCAAAACGTAAACAAATGAAGTTTTATTGAAATTTCAACAAATTTCATTGTATACTTACTTTTTTTTTAAATTGCACCTAAATGAGGAACAGAATAAGGCACTTTATTATATTTCGATCCCCCACTGACAAAAACCTGGCTACGCCACTGCTCTCAACCTAACAATTATTTTCTTTTTTAAGAAAATAATTGTTTTTTTTAATAGAAAGTAAATATTTTAAGAAAGAGCAGTTTCAAAATTTGAAATTAACAATAGAAGTATGTACATAAATCCATAATTAATGCAAAATAATGTGAGAATTGATGAAAGAAATTATTCCAAAATTAATAAAAATCCAGACTTGAAAAAAAATAATTTCAGAATAGATGAAAGCATTTCAATAATTTGGGGCCCCTTTTTGATTTGGCACTCATTCCATTTCCGTTCCCTCACCGTTACGACACCTACCACTGGCTACAGAAATTTTTAAAAAAAAAACCCCATTTTATTATTTAGAAATTTATTCAATACGCATATTTTTAAAATCGGAAATAGATCAGAGGAACACAAAGTTGATGTCAATGTTTTTATAAGTCGCTGCTAAAAAGGTTAAGAACATCTGATTTAAATTTGATAGTATAAATTTGACTTCAACACACTAGAAAAAAAAAGTTTAAAAATGATTTAGGGTTGTGGGAAAAACTTCCATTATCTGAATGTCTGAAGGTTAACAATGATACTGTTTAAAAAGAAGCACCCTATTCATTAGATCCAGCCAACTCTGCATTAATAGCAGGTGTTCAGTGGACAATGTGCTGTATTTTTTCATGATAAGATCACAAAAGATGTCCAAGATCAAGTGATGTTCAAAATAATAAGTAAGAGGGATGTTTCATGTTATAAGATTATTGCCGATTTCATTTAAAACCAAAAACCATTGAATATCATGAATGATATCTAACTGAAAATGTATTGCTATACGCACTTTTAATTTTATTGCGGTCATAGCATGACATGCAACCATAGGCGTAAAGTTATTGAAAATGTTGGGGGGGGCTCAGGTCCTATACAACAAAACCTTGTTTATACGACGCGCCGTATAAACGAGGTTTCAATCATGCCGCCGAAACAGCGGGTCAAAGCGTCATATAAATGCAAAAGTCGTATAACTGAAATCTTATTGAAAATGAAGCCTATTTAATACAAGTATATAATTAATTTATATACTTTTTGCTGTTGTTTTTATGGTTTCACGTTCGTTTTTTTTGAGTTTGGAAGTAAATTGTGATATACTTCGAACTAATACGGTTTTTTTTTATTGCACGAACATATGATACTGGGAGCAAATTGTTCTGTTTTTATTTAAGCCTAGCTTGCAATTGCAGCGTAAAGTAGTGTTTAATATACAAATACTGGAATAGTTAGGGTTAAGATCGAGATGACGGACGAGTGCCCTTTGTCGCCTATTGGAAGCAAGGTCTTCAATGGTGAGTTCTACAAGCATTTGGATGAAATGACCCTCTTGTTCACAAGAGTCTGTGATGGGAAAAGGGCAGAGGCAGCCGAGAGAGACCGGTTTCTCGTGCTGAGGAATGAAATGATGAAGATGTATGATCAAGTCCATGTCGTAGGAAATTAACGTTCTTTGTCTGAGGTTGCTATCACTGAGCTGCCGCCTAGTATCCATGAAACTGCTACTATTTCAGAGATTATTGAGAGAAACTTTCAGAACTTTGAGGAACGTTTTAGTAGACTAGAGAGCATTGCCCAGATCATTCCTGGAATGCAGTCAGAGATAGCTAACTTGTCAAATGCTATGCGCTCAAACGTGAACTCATCTGGAGCAAACAATTGGGAATCATTGCCAGAGCCTGTTGCTACCGCTTCGTATGCCCAAATATTGACTGATACTTTGAGGGGAAAAGAAAATTTGTCAAATAACAACACGTTTCGGGCAGTCCACCCTCGCTTGAAAGTGGATGATATTAATCAAGTACCACCTAACCGTTTACAGCGATCCAACATCGTAACTGGGACTGATCGGCGTAATGAATTCAGAGTGGGAATGTCTACGACGTCGCAGGTGCGTGTAGTGCTGACGGTTTGCAGGCGTCGGTTGCTGGTGAACAGATTTGCTCCAGAGACATCTATCTCGGACGTACGTCGCATACTGCAGGACACGCAACTCGAGTACGACTGCGTTAAGCTGAATACAAGGAACTCAAACAACTATGCATCTTTTGTACTAACTACTGTCGATAGTAATTGGGATTCATTGAGTGATCCATTCCACTGGCCATCTGGTATAAACATCAGAGAGTTTTTTGGTATTCCCAGATATCTTCTGGGGGATCCGGCTGGAGATTGACTCTGACCGGGCAATGCTTCCGTTATAGTACATTGTCAATTTCTTCAACAAATGAACACGCATCCGATTCTGAATCAAGAGTTACAGGTATATTCATGAACCCCAGAAGTATTGTGAATAAAATTGACGATTTGCGTTGCTGCATTCAGTCATACGAGGTCAACATTCTGTGTATAGCAGAGACTTGGTTACATCAGTCAGTTTCGTCTTCCTTGATATGTCTACCAGGATACGATATTTTCCGATACAACAGAGAAACTACTGCCGGAGGAGGTGTATGCATTATTATTCGAAGCAGCCTGAAACCTAAGCTGGTGAACGTGCATAATGGAAATCAAGATGTTGAGATAATATCGGTGGATATAAAAAGCGGAAATAGGAAGTGCAGGCTTATTACGGCGTACGTTCCACCAAATAAAGCATGTAATTTAGATCATTGGTGTGAGTTTTGGAGAGAACTAAGGCATTACTGCTCTGCGTGCTTTCCAGTGATTTTAGTCGGGGACTTCAACATGCAGGGAATCGATTGGATAAATGGGAGATTCTCATCTGAATTGGAGTCACAGTTCATGTTAATATCAGCAGAAATAGGCCTTGTTCAGTTGGTCGATTTTCCCACGAAAGGGGAAAACTTCTTGGATCTTCTGTTTGCTACCGATCCTTCGGTGGTCTACGACGTATATGCACTTCCACCCTTCTGCAACAGCGATAGTCCACCGCACTTGCCGATACACTTCTCTTTGCATATTACAACAGGATTAGATTGCCGATCAACACTAAACTATCACAATGCAGATTATCCACGATTATCAACTATTGTTAAAGATCTGCAGAACCAAGTACTGGCTGGAACTATCTCAGCTGCGGATGCTTTGCCAGCTCTATTTCTGCGGTCTCGTGAACATGTTCCCCGTCAAATGAGATTTAGATAAAAAGATAAGGTTTTACGAATGCTAAACAATAGGAAATTGCATGCTTGACATCAATACAGATCAATACCTAGTCAAACCACTAAAGAACAATACAAGGTCATGGCTAGGAACTATGCAAAATACGTCCAAGAGAAAGAGAGTTTACATCTCCTAAACCTCTTTGAAAATCATGAGCGGAACTTTTTCCACCGAGATGTCCGCAGTAGACTTCGTGTATCCCGGGACATACCAACGCTAACTGTGAATAACACCACGATAACGGAAGATTATGAGAAAGCAAACGTTTTTGCGGACATATTTTCTGGTTCATATAATTTCAGTTGTTCCGGTTACGACCATCGTTATCAAGGCCTTATGAATGATCATCCCTTCTTTCGTGACATGTTCAGCACTCAGACGATAAAAGCCATTATTGCTTCTCTTCCTGGTCGATCATCTCCAGGTCCTGACGGAATACCCAGTTGTTTCTACAAACGTCTTTCAGACCCGATATCTTCTCTGCTTAGCTCCATCTTCACATCCTTCTATGACTACGGGTCTATCCCATGCTCTTGGAAATCTGCAGTTATTAGTCCAATTTATAAGAATAAAGGCTCCTGGCCAGATCCGACTAATTATCGCCCAATATTGTTAACCGATATATCCTGCAAAATTTTCGAGAGATGCATCGTCAATCAGTTACTTCCATTTGCCGACGAGATGGGCTTAATCCCCTCAGTTCAGTTTGGCTTCATTCCTGGCCGCTCCTTACCAGTGCAGCAGTTGATTTGTCATGATATATGGGAGAGTGCTATAGACACTGGACAAGAGATTGATGTAATTTACGTCGATTTCCAAAAGGCATTTGATAAAGTAGACAGATTGCTACTACTGAGGAAGCTAGCTTGCATGGGGGTTCCGGATAAAGTTGTAAGGATAATTCAAGAACTGCTGTCAGACAGAGTTCATCAGGTTCGCATAGCCAGCGTGATGTCTAGAGAATGTCAGGTGCCAAGCAGAGTTGTCCAGGGATCGGTGTTAGGCCCGATCTTATTTACTTTGTACACTTACGATATTACTCATGCTGTATCACCCATCTCTCTATTGCAATTTACTGATGACGAAGTTATTCTCTCCAGTGGAAAACACTAGGGGCCTAAGAACTGCATGCCAACAACATTTCCAGTGGAGTTGTCAGTATAAGCTACCTATTTCATCATCAAAAAGGGGATCAATGCATTTAGGTAGATGCACCGATCCTGAATTACCAACTAGGTAATGAAACGTTACAGCAATTGGATGCATGCGTGGATTTAGAAATTGCAATGAGCTACATTCTGGATTTCACTGATCATTATCATGGCATAGTCTGCAAAGCTAATAGAATTTCATATATGTTACATACGGCATACTGCAAGCAGTGGCGTATTACCGCACAGGCACATGAGGCACGCGCCTGGGGCCTCGGCAGAGCGGGGGGGGCCTCCAAATAGTTGTGTGCTTCATCCTACATATGAATTTACATGCGCATCAACAAATCTCTTGAACTAAGTACAGTATCTGCTCTCCCTTTTTTTTTTTTAACCGCAATTTTTTTTTTTTAATGTATACTGTACGTATAAGAGCTATGGAAGAAAAACGGGAACTGAAAGAAAAGAACAATTTACAAGACGCAGCTCTCAGGGGCCAGTTCTTCCCCGACAAAGAAAGAAGAGACATTGTAAAGCGATCATTCAATCATTTTCAAACAGTATTTCCCTAAGGGCACAAGCAGGAGGAGGGGTGAGAACAGCAGGTCCTAATGTCTGTCCGAAATGAAAATTGGAGTGAAGGCATAAACAGATGTCTCATTCCACAGTATTAAATGCTTTTATGGGCGCCGATAATACGACAGCTTTGGTGTAAGCTTTTGTATACAGTATAATGGATGGCAAGATGGCAAGCGGCGACATTGACGGGAAGAGACACTCGTACTAATTAAAATGAATGTAGTAGAGCTCTTATTGTGATTTTGTCTCCCACTTGTTTGAATGAAATACTATAAGCTGGTTCAAACAACATATACATTTGCAATCTATGACTGGAACCATACGACCATATGACAAAAAAAAAGTGGGGTTTGAAATGAATGCTGAATGACATGCATTCTGAATCACGTGATTTTTCTGTTTCTCTTTTAACACTCCCGCCCCGGCTGAAAAAAATCAAGGGGGTTTCTTTTCCTTCTTTCTAAAAAAAAGAGCTACATTTTTGGATTGGTCAAGGAGGCTTGGGTAGACAACATCTTTGTGTCAGACCGAAAAGTGTTTATTGTTAATGTAATTGTAATGTGTGTTATTGTAATGAAAAAAATTTTCATGCCGATCCTCAAGATTTCCTTTAGGATTTAGATTGCAGAATCTCCAAAAATAACGGTAAGCAAAACTAAAAATATATAAATTATCTGATAAATTTTTATTTGAGCATTTCAATTCAACTACAGTAGTCTCGCGAGAATTCGGTTGTGCTCTAATCCAGCACGTCCAGTAGTCCAGGATATTTAGGTGGTGTGGTGTCACTTTTCTCCTGATGCCCTAACCCTTTAACACGTTCTAATATTTCTTAATTGCTGATCAAGTCCTGACTATGTCTTTGCACGAAATTTCATATATTATTTCAATGGGTTTCTTCAAAGTTAATCCAGCAATTTCGGTAAAATCTGGCACACCGTGGTCTAATACGTACCGGATTAGCGAGAGTCTACTGCAGGGGTCTTCAACCTTTGAGGCATAGCAGGCCATATTGAAACATTTTATAAAGTACGCGGGCCACAATGTTATACTGTGGCATTTTTCGTTACTAAACGAAACGGGGGGGGGGGCATAATATAGAAGATTTTTATTCACTCTGAATACAAATAATACAAAGGCAAAGGCCACAACAGGCAGAGTGCCCAACGAGGTGGTTGAAAGAGAAAATAATAATAATTAATATAATAATAGTAAAAATAAAATAGAATAAACAAATAAAAAATAATAATTTCTAAAAAAAAAATTTTAAATAATTTCTTTCATTGACAATAATTTTAATTCATTCTGAACTAATTTCTTCCATTAAAAATATAATTATATTTACTCTGATATAATTTCTTCCCTCTATTCCCTCTATTGAAGAAATGTTTTTCTATTAAATATTATCAGTATCTTTATATCAAATCAAATATATTATATTTGAGATATTATCAAATCTTTATTAATCAGTAATATTAAATTACTAAAACTATGACGGATCTCCATTTTTGCCGTGTGGCTGAAGGCACCAGGACGGACATCTTAGATTACTAAAAATATGATGCAGAATTTTACTGTGATTTTTTTTTTTAATGGGAGTGTGATTATTTTTCATCTAGTACCAGAGAATATCATTATATTTCCTTATCTTATTTTTGTGTTTATGGTTTTGGTGATGCAAAAATAAAAAAAAAGTTATGATTTTCATAATATTGTTCATTTTAGTGAACAATCTCGTTCTTATTAGGGCCAAAAGGGTGCAGTGGTGGATAAACGCAAATTTGTGGGTGGGGGCGGTGGTTGTGACCATGTGTTTTCAGGACGGTTCTGATTTTTTTTGGAAAAAATTCTGAATTTTCCCCCTTTTTTAAGCAAATTTATTTTCTTTGTTTGTTATTCAGTCAAAAACGTAGAAAACATTTTTTTTCCATTTAATTTTTCTGCTCTCGGGGGGGTGACAGCCCCTACCTTTAATCTGCCCCTGATAGGGGGGCCTCCAGATCAGGTTGCGCCTGGGGCCTCCCAAAATCATGATCTGCCACTGACCGTAAGTGTGATGCGCATATGTTGTCATATGCTTTCTGTGTGTACGTTCGCCCGACTCTGGAGTTCTGTTCGCAAGTATGGAGCCCTTACAAAATCAATGACATACAGCTCCTCGAAAAGCCACAGAGGTCGTTTACTAAACGAATACCTGGCGTGAGCGGGCTATCTTATTGCCAGAGACTTCAATTTCTGGGTTTACACTCACTGGAATGGTGTAGAATCGCTGCAGATCTGAAGATGTGCTACAAACTAGTCCACCAAATTGTTTATTTACCATCGAGAGAGCCTTTCTTTGAGATCATAGACAGGCGAGTTAACCTACGTAGGCATCGCTTCCAAATAAGAATACCAACGGCTAGAAGGGATTGCTTTTTCCATGGATATAGATGCCGTGTGGCAAGAATATGGAACAGTCTTCCATCAGAACTTGTATGTGCCTCCTACGCAAGATTCGCTTCCACTATTGGGGATTTCGACCTGACTCCGTACTCCGTATGCGAAGTGCTTCTCGTACTGACTATTTTTTTTTTTTTTTCTTTCTTCCAGTATAAGTGCATTGCATGCCTTCTGGGGCTGAACTTTCTCCTTGTCCTTAGCGACGTTTTTCTCCTTAAGCCCGCTGTTTGTCCTTAGTTAAGGAAAGAGGGAAAAATTCCATACTTTCCGCTCGCTTTTCCTTAGTTAAGGACAAAGGTGGCGCTAGTTAAGGAGATGGGAAACCCTCTCGTTAAGCTTGAGGACAACCACATTTTCCGTAATGGCAGCGACGATGTGTGTTTCGATGGAAGATATCGTCGATTCAAAAAATTATTTTCGTGTTTTCCGATTCTATTAATGTTTAATATATATGCATTTAAGATGCTGAAAGGAATTTAGGTTAACGAAAGAGTTCAGTAAGGCGGCCATGCGAAGAGTTGAAGCCGAGATGAAGACAAGACTTGCTGTTGAGCGGAAGGTAAGTTAACGTGATGAAACCGAATTTTTATTTTTATTTTTCTCAACATGAAATTTCACGCACTTTGCATGTTAATGGGCATTAAATAAGTCGAGGTTTTTGGGAGAAAAGAAATCCTGCTGATCGCAAGATGATTTATGTATATAAGCTATATATAATCGTAAATAATAAATTCCCTCATGATCGGCATAACATGTATTACAGTAAAAATATATTATGTTTGGCCTATCGATAATGCTACATCTTATATTTGTCTTATTAATGCTTATTTTCGAGCCGTCCTAATGACGTAAATAAGCTCAAGGCTCTCTAAGCCTCATGAAAATGCTGAGGTTATATTTTGGGGGTAAAAGTTGACATGCAAACGTGATACACACACTTGCAATGTGCAAAAACGCTCAAAAATATAATGCATCCTAAAAAAACTACATGCCACCCATTAGGGCCCCACTGCATATTTTTGTTTGAAATGTATTTTTTAATTGAATGCGAAAGGGGTGCTCTAAATTCTGTATTTAATTCGCATACTTTCCTTAATTGCTGCAGCTTCTACTTGTATCATGATTTTGAATTTTTTTAATGGTTGCATGTATTACATAGCTTATTAAGCACTTCATTAATGTATTGCATGTATTACATAGCTTATTAAGCACTTCATTAATGTATTGCATGTATTACATAGCTTATTAAGCACTTCATTAATGTATTGCATGAGTAATTAATTTTTATGAGTAAAGATTCAGTTTCAGTGGTATTAATGTTAATATTTTTGTACTACAGAGTATTGAGAATTTGAAGTATTCTTGAAGAGATAGCAACCAGAGATCTTATAGGATTTTTGCAAATTTCTTTAAAGGTAAGTCTGATTTTTGAGCATTTTAATTGAAATTTTCCTATATCTCTGGCCATTTATAATTTTTTAACATCGAAATCATATAGGAAATATGTTAAGCTTAATTTAGTTGGTGGAATACTGTTTGTTTTATTTGAGAAGACAACATTTAGACAACTGAATACGTGCAGGTACTTTTTGTCATTTTGGGTGCATGTGTTTTTAGTTTGAATGTGGAATAAAATTAAGAAACTAAATGTTTCTTTATGAATATTTTGACATGGAAAATTTATCTTGCCAATTATATGTCTAAACATAATTTCAGTGTTTTTGCAAAACAATGTACATGAAATACTACTGCTTATTCAACTGCTTATATCAACTTGTTTTTCACACAGAATGTTGCTATACTATTGTTCTGTGCAATGAACTAGAAGTTTTGAAATACAATGAAAATTTTTTGAGATATGGCTGTTTATGTGAAAAAACTACATTTCTCGTTTAAAAAACTTAATATTTTGAATTCAAAATCATGTAAATCATCAAAAAGTTTCAAAGCTATTGCTCAGATCCTAGTTCATTGCATTGTCATAGCCATATAGAACCCACTGGGAAAAAAAATTGATGTCTCGTAAAGTTTTGTAAATATCAGGTCTGGCGTAGACAAAAATAATGTAAATTGCAATTTCTCAGAAAATGCATTTCATTAAAAAATAGTTTCACATACACACTTTTAACATTCAGAATTCTTCACATTCATACATCAGATTTTCCTTCGTTTCAAATTTCTCTTTCTTGCTCCTTTTTTTTTCCGGCTATTTTTGCCATCAGTGTTATTTGCTATTATCAGAGTAAAGTCTTTAGTTCTTCATCAACTCCTATGTTTTTAAGTACAGGCAATATACTTACATAGCCAGAATTAAAAATCAGAATTGCAATATGGGTCCGTAACAGAATTGTTTGCAGTTCGATAAAAGTGCGCATACGGTAAATTATCTAAATCACACTTGAAGATTTTGTTGGAGCTCTGCATCATACCGTGCAAGCACTTTAAAACAGGGATTGTGCACAGACTCATGTATGTTGGCTTTATTATATTTATGTTGTCGCTAGAGAGGCTAGAAGCAATTTTTTGTTATTCATGTGCAGCTTCATGATACTTACACCAACTGTCGGGTCCTCTTTGGCATCGTACATGCATGTTCTTATCACTGCAGCAACAATGAAAAAATGCAGTTGTAACTGCATATTATTTAAATTTCCCACATTGCTACGAATAGCAATACCATAGTAATTTTGTAGTTTATCAAATTAATCGGTTAATTTTCCTTTACCACTCAGTCCTTTCCATGGTTTTCTTGAGTCAACTCAAACGTGCACCAACCATCTTCTGAACATGGCCAATGAATTCCAGTTTAGGAATTTTAGTTTTTAGTTGCTAGGGGCACAAAAATATTATTCATACGTACATAACACTTCCCAAGACATGCCAATCATGATAAATTCCCTAGTATATGTATAACGTATATATAGGGTCGAGAAAAATGTCCACTCAAGCAGGTGTCCCATTAGCAAGGTTTTATTTTACCTCACCTTCAATGATTTTTAAAAACTGTGTTTGTATATGTACCTGTGTATAGCTGAAATATTCCACATTATATTATCTACAAATTAGGAAAATGTGTGAAGAATGTGTGCAAAGTGCATGTACGGTTAAGTGGTAGTACTGGTAGTGTTTCATCACTGTGGATGCATTGAAATATTGATAACTATTTATAAAATGTTTTTTAGGTTATTTGCTGAAATGAGAATTATAAAAAGGAAGGCATTACATTCTTGTTGACGACGTAGAACTTGGTGCTGAAGTGTACAGATGAATTTAATCCATTAATTTCTCAAGCAAGTTGAACCTTTTTCATTTTCAATTACGGCATTTTTATGACACACACACACACACACACACACACACACACAAACTTCACAATATCCATTAATTTTTTTTCGATTTACACCCCCCCCCCCTCCATTTCAGGTTAAATTGTTGAATGAAATGACAAGCGATGACCTATCAGTGCTGACTCAAAGTTGTTCATTTTCAACGAGTTTATTGATCAGCACGTAGGCCTATATTCATATACAGCACGATCATGTATGTGCAATTGTGCGTGTGAAATGCTTTTGATAATACTGTACACACGTATCTAATAAATTTATTCATGAGCAGTAAATGGGTGTTCTTTGTGATTGCAATCTGTAATTAAAAACAATGTGTGTGGATGTTACATTATTGGGTTTTTTTTTGTTGTTGTGAATTTGGAGTGAGAATCACTTGGATAGAAAATTCATAACCTTATTGTAATAACCTGTGCACAAATACTACATTATAACATATGTAATTACATAGTTGATAACTTGTTTGCAGTACAGTGGGATCCTTCCTAAGAAATCGCTGCGGGAAATACATTTCCCTGAGTGAGAGATCACTCACAGAAGAATATTGGTTTTTCCCAACTGAATATTGCAAGGGCTCTAATTGATAAACCTATTAAGTGGGATCCAATGTACTTGGCATTTGTTTAGGAATATGACAAGTAAGTCTGAATATATCTCTAACATTGACATTAAATTCATAGACTTGGAAAATGTTCAACTTATCTTCCCCCTGTCATTGAGCATCATGACGGGGCATCAACTTCTGTCATGATGCTCTTTGCTGCATCAACCTCTAAGTAGTTATGCCATGAAGCATCTATGTAACTTTTTTTTATCAATATAATTTAGGTATATTGTTGATTCCCTTGGGATTTTACTTTAGACAGGAATCACACTATAAAAGTTTGATAAAAGATATTTTATAAAACTTAAAATGCAACCAATATAGTCCAATTTTTCAAGTTTTGTAAAAATTATTTCATATAAAACACGAAATACTCAACCAATAAGCACATGCTCTGCTCGAATGTAACCTATGAGCTTTATTTTTTGGATTTTTTAGTTTTATGTAAGAGGTATTTTATCAAACATTTATCATATCCCTCCCTTATTACACCCTTTTATTAATTACCTTATGCCGCCTTTAAGGTTTTTGCATCATAAAAGAAACTCAGTATTCTGATATTAAAAAATTCCAAGTAATTGAGCTATTTACCCTAACAATCTCTATATTAAAATTTTTTTTATAAAAAAAAATTGAATAATTCAAAATTTTAGGTATTTCTGTGGGCATTTAATTTTTAAAGAAAATAAAAAATATATAATTTTCAGAAAAAAAAATTGTTGCAATTCAATATATTTAATGAAAACCGTCTCTGAAAAAAACTTACAAATTAATACGTATAAAAGTACGAGCAAATGCGCATGCTAATGTAAAAAAAGAAAAATTAGGGAGGGAAAAATATGCTCGAAAATAATGTAAATAAAGCAATTGTTGCCATTAATGTAGAAGAAATATTGTTTTTTTGATACTTAGTAGTAGTTGTAAAATTTTTGCTTCACGTTGATTGGTCAAAGAACGAACTGAACCGAAGAGCTGAATTGAACGAACCTAAAGACCGGTTTTATCTCCATAACCTGTCATGTGATCCTAAGGACAATGGCTAAGGAGAAGGGGAGAGTGCATCTTGGGACATTGTCCTCCACGCTATCCATAGCGCAGCTCCTTAGTTAAGGACAACAACTTAATGAGCTTTTTTTAAGGACAAGGTGAAAGTTCAGCCCCTGGGGTTATTGTAAATAAATAAAATAAAACTTGTAATTTAAAATCATATCTTATATATAAATGTGAAAGTATGTATGTATGTTCTTTATACAAATCTACAGTTTTAGACCGATCGTCACCAGATTTTGCATATATACCAAACAGGACCGGAATTGAACCGTAGGCTACTTTAAAAGTTCGTCAGAGCTGGGCAAATGCCCGAAATTGGCGAAAAACTGTCGGGCAACAATGGTTTTGGGGCTTCAACAATCACATTCGGAACATTTACTTTGGTTACCGTGGTTCCGTAACAATGCGTTTCAGACGTATATATGTCTTTACAATGGTTTGCCACTTCTTTAACGCTGCCAGTGTATGTATAATAGCTTATGCCTTTATAAAGGTGTGCCACTTTTTCAATCTTCCCAGTAATGAGAGCTTTTTGAATAGACGTCAGAATCATCATCAGCATCACTTTGAGGGGCAGACAAAGGATAATCCCTATAGAAATCAGTGTCAAAATTACCGATTTTACTGTAGAAATGGGAAAAATTTCGTGGGTTTTCTACCACATCAATAGTTTTAAAAATTGTATTGAATTCTCGATTTTTGAAATAATGAGTTCTCTTAAAGATATACGAAGCCCAGGAGAGATTAAATATGATGTAATTAGCTGGACCTACTTTTGAGTTGGATATCCATGCAATAACATTGATTTCAACTTTTTATTTATATCTCCTCAAGAATGAAAATTTCTCTCTCCATATTGTTTTTCAATATTCAAATTCATAAATTCACATAGTTTACGTTGTTTTAAAATTAATTATGGGGCCCATAAAGTACATCGAAGAAATTCCGCAGCTTTAATTAAGCAATTTCGGGAAGCAGAAACAGGCAGATGGATAACTTGAAGTTCATGGGGGTGTGGGGGGAGGATCGAAATACATAACGCGCCCCTTAAAAAAGAAAACTATTCATTTCTATGTTTCTTTAAATCTAGATTTGTTTCTTTCATGAGTCCTGCAGGAAGTCGCCATATTGGTTAACTTGTAGACGATTTGTATGCCCCTCAAAGAAAGAAAGAGGGAGATATCACGCAGGGCTCGGCACGGGTCACTTTTTTCACTAAAAGTCACTTTTTTAGAAACTGGTCACTTTTATTACGCCCAGGTCACTTTTTCCACTTTTTTAGCAAAAAAACCTCGGTCTCGCGCGCTTTTCTGCTGTCAGTGTTTTTCTTTTCTTCAAGGAGGAACTTGACCTGTTCAATATCGCTAATTTTCTCCCTCCCTTCATTGAACTACGATCGAAGGCATCTTATCTTCCCGGGAGCATACCGTGTGACGTCAACATAACTTGATTTCAAGGCGCTTGGAAAAAGAAAGCTCCTTGGTTAAAGAATCGTCATTTTATGGAAAAGCCTGTCGGAAAAAAAACTAGCATAAAAGGCGTACTTACAACAAAGAATTTTTTCCCCCCTATACTACCATTCTTTCTTATTTCCCTACGTGCTCACTCGTTCTTTCCGTAACTAGAGGCGGATTTAACGATGGGCACACCGAGCTCGCCTCTGGCCCCTACTTCACATTTTTTTCCTAATTTAAAGGGCCTAATATTAATTTTTTTAATGCCCGGGCCGTAACTTAATTTAGAGCATCTTCACGATACTGATTGTTGACTTAATACTGTTGGATTGTTTTCCTTTTTTTTTCTCTCCATGCACGTGCGGGAATCGGTTGTTCCGACGCTGTATGCAAATCGGCGGCGGCGTACCCTCACGGGAGCACGGATACATAGACTGGTTTTTTCTCTATAGGTGAAATGTCTGTTTTTTCCGCATGGATGTATGTCGGGATTCGATTTGTTTCTTTCTTTTGATTGCCGGCCGTATTTTTGATGAACGAAAATGATCTTGTTTTTTGTTTTTGCAACTTTTATGGAAAAAGAGTTCAAAATGAACTTCTGATCATTGTTTTTCTTCAGCTCAGTCGGTACGCTCTGCCCCCCAACAAATATCGACATCTTGCGCGCCATTCTTGATGTGTAAAAAAAATCTTATTTTTAGACCTCGGAAGTTATTAAAACGTTTGTCTCGAGTCTGTTATGACCGCAATAGGAGAGGGCGGGGGTCTGGTTCCACGGGCATGGCCCCCACATCTTGGAGTAGGGCCCCTAGACTGGGAACTTTTGCGGGCCCCCTGACCAGACTTCCACGGGCCCCTTTATGGTGGATTTATAGTGTGAAAAACAAAAAAATAATGAAAATCATCCCGGGCCCCAGGGCTGGAGCCTTGTCAGCCCACCCCTTGTGGGGGCCATGTCCACGGGTGTTGAACGAGGAAAGGTGCCGAGTTTACTCATTTTCTGTTAAAAAGAGTGGATACCGGCCCCGAGCGATAGTAAATTTTCGTTCGTACTTGCGACCCGGATTGCTACATACCGTGATCAGATCCAAAAGCGGGGGGGGGGGGGGCAATGCCTTGGGCGGGGTTTTTGATGGAATGGTATATTTAAGAAAAGGCAATAAAAATTCATTTGCAAAATTATCGAATTTCCCAGTCAAGGGGCAGTAAAATTACGTTTCCCCTCCATAAAAAACAATTGTATTACGGCCATGGTGAATCGGGTGTCCCGGATGGGGGCGAATTCACTATTTTTGTTCGTTGAAAGTTACGGGAGGAGTCAGCGCTGACGTGGCGACTTGTTTTCGCGCTAAAATAGGTATCCCTGACAGCAGCATCCATAAACCCCGTATGTTGTTGATTCGATTTTTGTGTTCATTTCATCCTAATTTTCCGTATTTCCCGATATATTTCTATCGATTTTCGCATATTAGGTTAATTCATATTATAAATTATATATTTTTTTGTAATTTTTTATGTGCCCTTTGTCAGCCATCTTGAATTGACTACCGCAAAACGACGATTCCTTGGCTCGAAAAAAAGTCGCCACGTTGGTGCTTACAAGGTTCATGGGAAATTTACCGGGGAAGGCCGCTGAGTCTTTTTTTCTGTTAAAAATTACGGGGGGGGGGGAGCCAAAATTATACTGTTTCCACGGGTAGGAACACCGCGCCAAAATTAACATCTTGCGCCATCCTGCTCCAATAGTGTTTTCGTATTTTTCTGCGCCAAATAGCTAATTTTGCTTCGTATGTCCAGAATTTCTTAAAGGACGCCAAAAATTTTTTGTTCCTGCTTACCGTGAAACGATTCTTTCTAAGAGCGTGTTTTATATATATTCCACTGTACGCCTTATTTAAACTATCGGCCTTTCCATCGTGAAACCCTGATAATATCCGTGATTGTGCAACTGAAGATAGTTTGCAATGGTCTTTCAGCTTTAAAGTGCGCCGCTGTGGTGGTCGAGTGGTCATAATGACGGACTCGCATCGCGGGGACCCGGGTTCGAGCCCCATCGTCACCACAGTGGTGGTCGGCTGAAGTTGTTTTTCTGTGGTTCATAACTTCAAGGCGCAAATGCGAGCCAATCTCCCCGCTAAAAAGTCTCGCCACAGAGAGCGACAGTCCTACAAACAGTATAAATATTCAGTCATTACACTACACTCACTTCACTTCTGAGATATAGATGGCAGCACTAAAAAATCATACACAACACTAAATACGCACTCACACTTCCGGCACAACTGACTAGGTAGTAAATTGCCCATGGCGATAGACCTGAGTTGTGCTCGTCTTCAAAAAAAAAAAAAAAAAAGCTTTAAAATGCAAATGCGAGTCAGTTGCCGTTTAAAAAAAAAGTCGCCACTGGAAGCAGCAGAAATTACTGTAGTCGATCGTCATTGCGTCAAATCCAGATGTTTCGTGAAAAAAATTTCCATTCCGGAAGTAAAAAGTGTGTTTTCGCCGAATTACGAATGTAAATTTAGAAACTTTGCCGAATAACGAGTGGCAGATCGCTAATCTCACCAAATAATGCGTACTTAATTGCCAAACGTCGTGTTGATTCTTCCGAAATTCTCCCCCATTTTGCAACAATTTCTTTCCGAGTATAAAAAACTTATAGAAAATTTTTTGCTCATTTGAAGTGCTGCTGTTCAAGGCAGCAAATAGTGCCCTCAGTAAGCAAAAATCATCTTAAATAGACTGGTGTGAAAAATTTTATGACAGCCTCTCTTTCAAACAAGGTGTCAAAAGCCTGAAACACCAAAAACAAAAATCAAGCTGATGAATAGATGTTTGATAACAAAAGACAGTGCAGTTTTATTTTGAAAAGGGATGAGGGTTAACGAAAATATTCTTGTTAATTTCCCTGCTCCAATAAGTATCTGCTCCAAATCCTATATTTTGCTGCTCCAAAACTGATCCGAATCCTATATTTTGCTGTTCTAAATCCTGAATTTGCTGCTCCAAAACTGATCCGAATCCTATATTTTGCTGTTCCAAATCCTGAATTTGCTGCTCCAAAACTGATCCGAATCCTATATTTTGCTGTTCCAAATCCTGAATTTGCTGCTCCAAAACTGCTCAGAATCCTGAATTTTGCTGCTTCAAAGCTGCTCCGAAATGGACTTTGTCACTTCCCACCCCTGTGTTTCTGGGTAAAGGAGTAAATGTGGTTTTTTTTTGCAGGGGTGTATGTTGTGTGTAAAAAAAGGGAAAATATATATTTTTACAAATTTCAAAACTGGTTTATTTTTTCCCTCACCCAAGGACAGTATTATTTTGGTGCCCCCACCTGTAAAATAGTACTCGCCCACTTTTCCCAGTCCAGCCATAGGTGGAGATACTTTAAGGTCTTAGGGGTGTGGCACGATGACAATTAATATACATCATATATATGTTTACATCAGTAGGCTCTGCCATTGACGCTGGGGGGAGGGTGGATTGCCCCTCCCACAACATATAATTAAAATAATTTAGTTAATTTAATAATTTGAATACTTTATTGAATTTAATATTTTAAATATTTTATTGAATTTAATATTTTAAATATTTTATTGAATTTAATAATTTAAATATTTTATTGAATTTAATAATTTAAATATTTTATTCAATTTAATAATTTAAATATTTTATTCAATTTAATAATTTAAATAATTTATAATTCAGTAATTTAAGTACTTTTTTAATTTAATAATTTAAAATTTTAAAAATTTAATTTTATGGTTTTTAATCATTAAGTAAATTTCTTAAAATTTGTTGGAACATATTATGCAAACCTAGGTATGTAAATCAAATTTGTACTAGTTAAAAAACGTTTGAGTACATTTTGTATACTGTCATTCATAGCATAACATGAATGAAAAATCCACTGGAATGTAGATGGGACAAATTCTCTCATCAAATTTTGTGTTATTTCATTTTTTTCCCTTCTTTGAATGGGAAAAATTTTTCCCGCTTTGAAGTTTTTCCTGCTTAAATTGATTTTAAGATGGGTTGTGGAAAGCAACATGGGGGAAGGCATTGCTGCTGTTACTTAAAATGGATGTAATGTAGTTATTCTCTCACACATAGTTGTTGATAAATTTGATAAGTTATTCAAAACTTTTCTGGTTAGCAGAATGCGTTTGAGTTTGATTTAATTATTTCACACTATTATGTAAAAAAAAAAAAAGCAATTTCAATGAGTTCTATTGAAATGCAAAGTTAAAACTAAATTCAATTTCAATTCATTCAATTTGGTAATAAAAATTCATTGTCCATTTGGTCTCTCTCTCTAAAAATATTTTGGTCACTATTTGGTCACTTTTAAACATTTCGGTCACTATTTGGTCACTTTTTCAAACATTTTGGTCACTATTTTCGCTAATTTTGAGGCCATGATCCGTGCTGACCCCTGTATCACGTGATCCAAAAAGTCTCATTGAAGAAAGCCCGGGCAGTGCTGGGTATTATAGCTAGTTTCATATAAAAATGTGAAAG
The DNA here is from genome assembly GCF_987345545.1 of Pholcus phalangioides. Classification (NCBI taxonomy): domain Eukaryota; kingdom Metazoa; phylum Arthropoda; class Arachnida; order Araneae; family Pholcidae; genus Pholcus; species Pholcus phalangioides. The sequence continues at coordinate 7,974,080 of NW_028301615.1, read as the reverse complement.
TATGTATGTATGTATGTATGTATGTATGTTCTTTATACAAATCTACAGTTTTAGATCGATCACCGCCAGATTCGGGATTGAACCGTAGGCTACTTTAAAAGTTCGTCAGAGCTGGGCAAATGCCTGAAATGGGCGAAAAACTGTCGGCAACAATAGTTTTGGGGCCTCAACAATTACTTTCGGAACGTTTAATTTGGTTACCGTGGTTTCCAACAATGCGTTTCAGACGTGAATATATGCCTTTACAATGGTTTGTCACACCTTTAAGTCTGTTATTATAACAGTTTATTCCTTTATAACGGTTTGTCACTTTTTTAATCCTCCCATTAATTGCAGAAAACCCGGGAAGCGCCGGGTATTTCTGCTAGCCTATATACAGGTTGTCCTGTAAGTGATAATGCGTCCTTTATCTCATCAACCGCCCATCGTATAGGTATAGTTTCAATTTAAAAAATGCGTAAAAGGCGTTTGAATAATATTCGCTGCACAAGCTGGGCGTATGGCGTCGCTAACAACAGAGAACGATAACTACGCTGACAAAACCGGGAATAAAAATGTTCAACGCCAACTGATGAACTCAATGCTTACCTCAAATCATCAACACTCTGGCACGAAGTTAAAAAATTATCATTATCCACCAACATGCGAGTTCAACTGCAAAATGACTCAGCACTGCTATCATTTTCACATCAGTTGACCAACCAGTTGACCCAAGCACTGGACCGATTACGTTCCCAAATGGATTTTGCCAGTTGTCTTCGCAAACATTCAACAAAATGACCAAAACCATGAGTGGCTTTCTGAGAGCGATTCTGGCACCGAAAAATGACCGTGTGAACAACATCAACGAAAAAATCCTAAAAATTAGTCCAGGAGACTCCACATCTTACAAATCGGTTGACACTGTCACAGACACGGCACAGACATTTAGTTCTGTATCCTGCAGAATTTCTGAACTCTTTGGATATTCCGGGTGTGCCACCACACAATTTGACCCTCAAAGTCGGAGCACCTATAATGCTTTTAAGAAATTTGGACACACCGAGACTCTGCAATGGCACCAGACTCTGCGTGAAGAAATTGCACAATTGCATCATTGAAGCCAGGGGCGTATCCAGAAATTTCGTTCGGGGGGGGGGACCAAAGTGACAGAACAATGGATTTGGCCATCTTTTCCCCTTTTTTCGGTCATTTTCTCACATTTCGGGGGGGGGGGGGATCAGACCCCCAATTCCCCCCCCCCCTCGCTATGCCCTTGATTGAAGCAACGATTCTAACTGGATGTGACAAAGAAAAAGAAGTCTTCATTCCACGTATCCCAATTATCACCGAAGAAATGCCATTCACTTTCAAGCGATTACAGTTCCCGATTCGTTTAGCTTTTGCCATGACAATCAACAAAGCGCAAGGCCAGTTGTTAGCAGTGGCAGGTATCAACTTACTTGAGCCCTGTTTTTCACATGGGCACCTTTTCGTCACCTGTTCGCGTGTTGGTAATAGCAAAAATTTGTACATCTACACACCAGATGGAAAAAGAAAAAATATTGTGTATCCACAAGCGATTGCCTGAAGATTTTAATTAAAATATTTAAAAATAAAAGTAATTTTCTCTTACTTGATGCAGAAATTGTTTTGGTTAAGAAATAATTAATAAGCTATACATATATAAATTTTTTACGGGGCGGGCAACGCCGCCGGGTATCAGCTAGTATTTCATAAAATTAAAATCAAGAAAAATTTTGTTACAAAAAATGACTCAAAACATAGTGCTAAGATTGACATGCATTACTGTTTATTAAATCTCAAACACACTTATGATGTTTTTGATTAGTTTTGAATAAAGATTTGAAAATAGGCAGTTCGTTTGAAATTACCCAGTTTTTATAAAGATTTAAAATAAAAAATAATGTGTTTTTTAAAAGCTTAAACAAAAAATCGTGTTTTGTTGTTCGGTTTCTATATAAAAGCAAAAAGTTAACAAAGCATTGAGCTCAGCTCTTTTGAAAAAAAATCAGTTTTTTCAGAAAGAACGTTAAGTGCGGGTAAAATGGTTTTTCCGCATTCAACGCAGTTCTTCCCAAAGTTTCCTCCGAGTTTTGAATTTGAATATCTCTGTGAATATTGCACTAAGAAAACATGGAATTTGTTTTCGGCATCAGGAGAGACAGGGCAACAGCTTTCTAAATAGAAGTTATAGGACAGGGAATAGTACAAAAATTCAGATTTTTTTATTTTGTGACACATTGTATTTTAACTCTCAAAACTGGTACAGGGTAATTTTTGAACGCATTTCGAGCATTTTTCGAATTAGAATCGTTCTTCTACGATGGATGGTTGATGAGATAAAGGCCGTATTAGCACTTACAGGACACCCTGTATATAGATAATACTGAATTCTGATGTTACTTACAATAACTATGAATTCTTTCGAAAATACTGCAGTAAATAGAAATGAAACACCTTTTAAATGAGACACTAAAAGGTTACTAGGGAAACAACGTAACTATACCCAAAATGAGAAGCGAGCAACAGTTAGACGCGTTTCAGAACTATATGAAGTTCCTTCTTTCAGTAGCAAAGAAAAATTAAAAGATAAACACTCCTTATAGCGGAAGTTACACGCTGTTCAAGACAAGAGTCGAAAAATGATGTTTATCCTAAATATTTATATTTTTCTTTGCAACTGAAGGAACTTTATACAGTTCCAAAATGCGTCTAGCTGTTGTTCGCTTCTCATTTTGGGTATAGTTACGTTGCTTCCCTAGTATATTACTACAATAAAATAAATTTTCGACAATTATTTACAATGATACTTAATTCTTATGTTTCTTATACAATCCCCAAAGCAGAATATGCCGAAATCTGCGACGAATGCGCAGAAGAATTAGTGCTACTGCAGAACAATCTACAAGAGTTTTAAGAAAAATGTAGAAAATTTTATCAGGGCCGCAACTAGTGGAGCAGTGGGATCTAGTACCGTTAGCGCTGGACTAGAAGGTGCGCCAATTTCACCCTTTAACCTCCCCTTCAACATTAAAAAGGGGGCGTAAAAGTGCCCGTGCTTGTCCCGGCCGACAATGCATCTAGTTGCGGCTCTGTATGAAACTGTCATTCATAAATTTAAGTTTGAAATAATTTCGCAGCAAGATCTTATGTGCAATGTTTTTCTGTCAGATTTTAGCAACACCTTTCAAAGTTGAGAAATACCTCAGGTATGAGTGATCATATATTCTGTTTTCAGGGGCGCGTTAGCCCAGGTCGATAAGATACTCGCCTGAAGCATCAAAGGATGTTTAGAGATGTCGCGAGTTCGATACCCGGTTCGTCCTTGTCAGAAAACTTTCCTAACGCAGGGGTACAACAAAAATGGTGACATGACAGCAGAAAAAATTGCTACCACAGGGAGTCTCCCATCGAGGGGTTAGCGTACCAACCTCTCGATTAGTATAAAAAACAAGCCTGCCGTTCGAAATCGGCAATAAATTGTAGGCCCCGGTCTAATTAGCCCTCGTGTGCAGAAAATGACAGTGGTGCGACAAAAATGATCAAATGATATTCTGTTTTGAACATTGTCCCGTAACTCAGTGGTTCCCCGCATTTTGTTACCAGCGGCCCAGTCTTGCCCAATTCATGGTTCATTTGCGGCTCCCAAGAATAGTTTGGTAGAAACTTTTACTTATAAAAGAACCACTTCAAAAAATAAAATAAGCATACAAATCAATATCTCCAGCTTGTCGCGACGCCGCTGACGGAGGAGGGGGGGGGGAAACAAAGGGGACAACTGCCCCGGGCGGAAAAATTTAAGGGGTGGAAAATTTCAGTTGGAAACAAAGAACACTATTTAAACATTATCGAATTTTAAAATGGTGGGGGCGGCAAAAATCCTAGTTACAGCCTTGCCCCTGACCATGTCCCCCCCCCCACAAGGTGTGGGCTGACAAGGCTCCAGCCCTGGGGCCCGGGACGATTTTTACCTTTTTTGTTTTTTCACGCTGTAAATTCATCATAAAGGGGCCCCGTGAAAATCTGATCGGGGGCTCGCATAAAATCCTGGCCTGGGGGCCCGGCTCCAGGATGTGGGTGCCATGCCCCTGACAAAATAGCTACGCCCCAGAAGCCACGGCGCACACTTTGAGGAAACACTGCCGTAATTCATAGTTATTGTTCCACTCGTTTTCATCTCAGCAGAACATAGTTTAGGGGGAGGATAAGACAAAAATTCATGGAAGAAATTCACGTAAAAAAAATTCAATCACTCTTAAAAGCACTTGAAAATAATTATAATGTTTTCAAGGACTGCTACGATTTTTTAAGGACTTTGAAAGACTGGAAAATGAACTTTTTCCCAAGGATTTTCTAGGGGGATACGAAGTCTGTCCCTATACTTCAAAGCTTGACAAATCCCAGACTCCAGGCCATCATGGCGACTGGAAAATCGATATTGGCACCAAACATTCTCTGCATGTGATTGCTAGATTGGAAAATCACAGGATGACAAAAAGAATTTCCTATTTCACTGCAGTGTGCCTTTCGACATGAGAAGGAAGTGGGTAACACTCCAGTTTCCCAAACTTTTTGTTCCATCCCCACCTTCTGAAAAGAATTTTCTCTCATCGCCCCCCAAGTGGCGATATTGCCCACTTTGGGAAACACTGATTTAACTGATCATAATAATATATTTGTGGCGTCGCCGCCGACACGTGTGGGAAAAGAAAGCCACTTCCTCAGAGCGAGGATTGATGTACGCGCTCAAAGCGCCATCAGGTGATTATTCTAGTTATTGCGCAGTTCGTTTCTCGTCCTGTATATAGTATGTCGTGTAAAATAAAGTCCGTCCCTTGTGTAAGATATAAATGCATGTCTCTGTCTTGTAACTACACGCAACCGATGCCTCTCATAATTCCCGATATTGGTGACCTTGGAAAGTCTGATCATCAGTTGAGACATTATATCTAAAAAAAAAACAGCGGGCGCATCTCAACGGAAACAACACGTGTTGAACATTCTCGCCCACGCAAAAGCGAAATCATGGCGGACGTTGCAGCGGCAAAGATACCACCGTACAATTTCGCCGATCCTACGCTGTGGTTCCTGATGTGCGAATCAACTTTCGAACTGGGGATTCCGAAACCGGTAACGGACAGTCGCACAAAATTCAACTACATAGTGGCCCATCTACCACCGGAAGTAGCTTCCATCATCCGCGATGTCATCACGAATCCAACGGCAACAGATCCCTACGGACACGTGAAATCGGAGTTAATCAAGCGCAGTGGTGAATCGTCACAGCAAGAGATACGGAAACTTCTCACTGGGGAGCAACTCGGTGATCGTCGTCCAAGTGAACTTTTGCGCGTCATGCGGCATCGCGCGGAATCACACAGCGTTCCGGACGAGCTCATGTTGGAACTGTTTCTTCAGCATTTGCCAACATCTGTGCAATCCATCCTGGCTGCGGTCACACCACTAACGTTGGAAAAAGCGGCCGAAATCGCCGATCGCGTCATGGACGTAGCACCACAAGCGGTAAGTGCCTGTTCTAACTCTTCCGCGAATTCCATCGAGGAACGTTTGTTGTCGGAAATCGAAAAGCTCCATCTGCGAATCGACGAGATTTCCCGAGGGCGAAGTCGTAGCCCGTACCGAAACCGCTACCCGCGACAGCGTAGCAGATCGAAAAATCGCGACGAGTGTTGGTATCATCGACGATTCGGCACCGATGCCAAGAAATGTGTCTCTCCCTGCAAATATTCGGGAAACGAACTCAGCAAAGAGTAGAGGCGACTTACTCTTTGCTATCTACGTCACGTCGCCTGTTTGTGAAAGACATGAAAACGAATCTATCTTTCCCCGTTGATACGGGCAGTGATGTTTCGATCTTGCCGGCAAGCCTTTCTCGGCGCAAACAACGGCCTGTTCAAGCGTTCGCAGCCGCGAATTCATCATCCATCGAGGTGTACGGCCAACGTATTCTTTCCGTGGATTTCGGCTTGAGACGAAATTTTTTCCTGGCCATTTTACATCGCCAATGTGTCAACTCCTATACTGGGTGCGGACTTCCTTCATTATTTCGACTTAGTACCGGACCTTCGCAACAAGTTCCTACGTGACTTGAAAATGAAATTGAAACGTCCCGGACGTGTCTCAAACGCAACGTGCATTCATTCTGTGAAAACGATTACCGGTGACTCAGTGTATCACAAGCTGATTTCTGAATTCCCGGAGATCACTAAACTTCCTAATGCAAATGCACCAGTTACGCACAACACCATCCATCATATATCCACAAAAGGACCGCCTGTGGTGGCGAAACCTCGTAGGTTAGCTCCAGACAGATTAAAAATAGCGAAATCGGAATTTCACAACATGCTGCAACTGGGGCATTTGAGACCTTGGAGGAGTAATTACGCCTCGCCACTTCATATGGTACCAAAAAAGGGTACCTTGGAATTTCGACCGGTCGGAGATTTCCGTGCTTTAAATGCACAAACATTAAAAGACAAATACCCCATTCCTTGCATTGCTGATTTCACTGCTAAACTGCATGGTACTAAAATTTTCAGCCATGTGGATCTCATAAAAGCTTACCATCAGATCCCAATAAATCCTGATGACATCCACAAAACAGCAATATGCACACCTTTCGGATTGTTTGAGAGCACCAGGATGCAATTCGGATTGTGCAATGCTTCTGCAACCTTCCAGCGATTCATAAATGAAGTGACCAGAGGACTTCCTGGAGTTTACGCATTCGTCGACGACATCCTGATTGCATCAAAAGATCCTGATGAACACATCCATCATCTCAAGACTATCTTCAATAGACTTCAAGAATATGGACTCTGCGTCAACGTCTCCAAGTGCAACTTCGGTAAAGAAACCATCGACTTCCTTGGATTCCGGCTATCTACAAGCGGCATCGAACCTCTGACAGATCGAGTTCAGTGTATCTTGGATTATCCACAGCCAACGACCTTGACACAACTTCGAAGATTTCTCGGTATGTACAATTTTTATCGACGTTTCATTCTGAAAGCGGCCGATTTGTTACATCCGTTAATAAAATTTCTTGAAGGTCATAGAAATAAAAAATCACCTCGTTCTGCTCGTGGAAAACGACCAACTCGCGTGGACCGATGAAGCAACAAAGTCGTTCACTTTGGCCAAAGATGCCATGGCAAATGCCTCACTACTGAGACATCCACTTCCTGGAGCTAAATTAAGTGTTTGGGTAGATGCTTCAGATGTCGCAGTGGGTGGTGCTCTCATGCAATTAGCCGACAAATGGGAACCCATCGCATTTTTCTCTATGAAATTGTCCAAAAGTCAAAACAAGTGGTCCGCATACGACCGAGAACTGTTTGCAATTTATTCATCTATAAAAAAATTCAAGCACATGCTCGAAGGCAGGGAGTTCATTATCTACACAGATCAGAGGCCCCTAATTTATGCCTTCAAGCAGAATACAAACAAATGTTCGCCGTGACAGCTTCGTCATTTGGACTTGATATCCCAGTATTCAACCGATATCCGTCACGTCCAAGGCTCTCAAAATTACGTCGCAGATGCACCGTCAAGAATCGAAATCGATGCAATAACTGGTTCTAAGGACATAAATTTCAAAGAATTTGGGGAATTTCAATCAAGTGACCCGGAACTGAAAGAAATTTTGAAGGGTAACAACACATCTCTACAGCTGGAACTGAAGCCATGTCATCTAACAGATGGTGAATTATGGTGTGACATTTCAACTGGCTCACCCAGACCTTTCTTTCCTGACTCGTATCGAAAGCTGATTTTTGACCACCTTCACAATCTATCGCATCCCGGAATCGCTGTAACAAAAAACCTCATTTGCTCACGATATGTGTGGCCAAACATGAACAAAAATATCACAGCTTGGGTACGCTGTTGCCAATCATGCCAGCGATCGAAAATCCAGAGGCACACAAAAGCACCTCTGAACACCTTCGCACTTCCCGACGCTCATTTTTCACTTGTGTACATTGACATTATAGGCCCTTATCCACCATCAAACGGGAACATCTACTGTCTTACCATGATAGACAGATTTGCAAGATAGCCCGAAGTAACACCGATACCGGACATACGCGCCGAAACCATTTGCAAAGCATTCTTTGATTCATGGATCAGTCGTTTTGGTTGTCCCTCTACAGTGACCACAGATCTTGGAACACAATTTGAATCTCATCTCTTCCAGCAGCTCGCAGCACTACTAGGAACAGATCGCATACGAACCACTGCATATCATCCAATTGCCAATGGTCTGGGCGAGCGATTTCATCGCACCCTAAACAGTGCCATCATTGCTCACGACCAAATGGTCAGAATCGCTTCCGATAGTCCTCCTAGGTCTACGATCCGCTTTCAAGGAGGATCTTCAAGCTACCTGTGCCGAACTGGTGTATGGAACCACTATTACATTGCCATCTGACCTACTTTCAGATGAGGTGTCCAAATCTACACCAGACGCTACCTATGCATCAATGCTGTCTTCGCTCATGAGGAGTTTATCACCCATTTCTCCATCTCATAAGAATACTTTCAAGATTTATGTTCATCCTTCCTTAAAATCTTGTTCTAATGTGTTCTTATGCGTAGATAAAGTTCGACCTGCATTAAGCGCACCCTACACTGGACCATATCCTGTAGTGCAAAGGACCAACAAAGTTTTTGTAATCAAAGTAAATGGTAAATCTATCTCAGTGTCTATTGACAGAGTCAAACCTGCATTCCCCATGGATGACAGAGAACCACCTGCAGTCACCGAACTACCAAATGAGATCAGTTCTAAACAGGACTCCAAAAGTCCAGTGTCAACGACAGAAAAAACAGTAACAACTCGTTATGGACGAAGAGTCCATTTTCCAGAACGATTTGTTTCGTATTTTTGATTGCATATGTTTTTACACCCATTTGTATTCTTGTGTTATGCCTTTACATTTTTGCATATGTGTATATATTATTTTTGCATTTCTCGCATAAGTGTTAATTTACATTATTTTTTTTTCAAATCATTGCAAATATGTTATTATCGTATACATTCGTATTTTTCTTTCGTCTTTGCAAAATATTGAATTCTCAGCTGTCGCAAATATTTATACACACATGCACATTGCTTATTATTTGTTATAATTTTGTATCATCAATATGTGAATGTCAATCTTGTATTTCCTACATTAGCGTTCGCTCGCTCACTGGGGGGATAGTCTGTGGCGTCGCCGCCGTCACGTGTGGGAAAAGAAAGCCACTTCCTCAGAGCGAGGATTGATGTACGCGCTCAAAGCGCCATCAGGTGATTATTCTAGTTATTGTGCAGTTCGTTTCTCGTCCTGTATATAGTATGTTGTGTAAAATAAAGTCTGTCCCTTGTGTAAGATATAAATGCATGTCTCTGTCTTGTAACTACACGCAACCGATGCCTCCCGATATATTCATAATAATAACTTCAATAATAACATTCTGTTCCCATTCTTCTAATCACCATCACCGAATAAATATTACCCCAACTACTTGAGTTGTCTGAGCAATAATTTCATGCTCAGCTCTCTTTTCATACTCCATAATTTTCGAACTCCGGATAATCCACCCTCGGATACTGCTGTACTTTGGATTTCGATAACAATTCTTGTTCCAAACAATGTTTGTCATAAAAGCTTTTGGCCTTAAGAATATCTATATAGGCCTTTAACGTACTCGCGAAATGCCCCCAAAATTAGAGAAACTGTTAATGAGCTATAGTACTTACCAAGAGATACTGTCTGATACAAGTTGAGCCTTGATGAAGGATACAACGACCGGCCTAAGCATAGATGGCGGCAGCCCCGTTTCCAGAAATTTCGTTTGGAGGGGGACCAAAGTGATAGAACAATATATGGATAGGCCATCTTTTCCCATCTATTTCAGACATTTTTCTCCTTTTCTCCCATTTCGGGAAAGGGACCCCCCCCCCCTTCCCCTCCAAGTCCTTGGAGGATGGTATCTATGACTAAATTTCAAGAAAATTCTCTCCTTTCCCCTCCTCAGGGAAACATTTCCAATACATCTGGCTGCCCACCCATTCGTGTGCGTGTTTGTGTTCTTCACACAAATTGGCGCATGACTATTTTTTTTTCGGAATTAGCCTATATATATATGTGTGTGTGTTTGTGTATACTCCGCCTTGCTCCGGGCAACACCTTCTGGAGCAATCTTTTCCTTTAGAAGGTATTGCTCCGGGGCAGTTGTAGAGACGTCATGCTACTGCAGTACAGGCTACTTCAATAATCAAAGCACCGCTGAAAGGACGCCGTAAATGACCTCCCCAGGGGGGGGGGTATACTGTACACACAATGAGGAAGGAGATCGTACAGGAAGCGATATATAAAAAAGAAAGGAGAAAACTGTTCAACAGAATCGCCGAACCCCCCCCCCCCCCCACCTTCACTTGTTAAATGGTGGGTGGTGGGAACTGGTCGACGATATCTGGCCACAGCCATAGTATAGAGCATTCAAGAGGATTTATTATTCATTGATGACATTTTCTTCTCCTGTCGCAGTCGATCTACAATCAGCAAAGAAAAAAATTCGGTATTTTTTGTGATGGACCTTTTCTGATCCCCTAAGCATGTGCTTTGTTTTTCTCACAATGGTTAAATCCTGCCTGTTGCGACCCAACGGCTTTTCTTTGATCACTCCGCACCATAGCCGTTGTCCAAGCGTTTTGCCTTGTTCTATCTACCTGGGAGAGCTGGTTGTCTGGAATAAACTACTATATGTTCATACAGGTCCGTAACTAGGCTGAGGCAATCGAGGCATTGCCCTGGGGCCCCGAGAAGGCACGCTACGACCCTGCGTTCATAGAAGAAAAAGGTCACGCTAAGCATAGAAAGATAATCTATCAATATATAATTTTTAAAAAAAATTAATTTTCAATTTAAAATCTTATATAAGGATGATAGCGAGAAAGGCTTGACAAAGTACAATAAAGACCTCGTTTAACATCAACACTAATTCACGTCATCAAGCATACATTACACCAGGGGTTCTCAATAAGGAGAACCCCTGGTGCTCCGTGGCGACTCGAGGAAAATAATATAAATCAGTGAATTTGATAGATAAATAAATATAAAAGAGGCCCACAGGTTCTCTCTGCCATAAAAATTTTGTACAAAAAAGGGCTGCTCGAGTCAAACAGGGCTCCGCCATAAAAATTATATACTGGATAGGGCTCCATGAGTCAAAAAAGGTTGAGAAACGCTGCATTACACTATAAACATGCCCTTCACCACTCGGAGGACCGGAACGATTCCTCTCTATTATTTTTTTCATACAAAAAATTCACTATAGAGTGGTCCGTGAGCTATGGCCCACCAAAGAACCCAGCCTGAGACCCTGCTGCAGTATTGGGGGTGCCTATTATCATCCTTTTTTTTAGTGCCTGCCAGCATAAGTGAATCAGGATTACTCATTATCAAGTTATCACCCCTTATGGTCATTTTTATGTGATTCCCTAGTGGCGTTATACCGAGGACTTACTATTTATGATTTGTTGAATTCTAAATAGATACGTTTTGCTTCACTTATGTATACCCATATTGTGCATGCATTTCACTGTTTATGAAGGGGTGGCCACTTAGGTAATTGAAGGTATTTAGGTAATTTTTACTTTTTCAGTTGAAGAAATTATTTTTAATTTGTGAGCGATATTTTTCTTATGAATGAGTCTTGTAACCAACTTATAGCCCCCGCACCAGCTTTTAATTGAATTTTAGTTTCGTTTCTCATCTTCGAAACACTCAACCAGATTTGAAGAAAACTTGAAGGGGGGGGGCGTAACTATGATCTTTGCAGCCTGGGGCAAACATTATTTCGTCGCCCCCACAACTTCAAATTCGATAACTTTATAAAGGTCCTGCCCGAGGGGCTCTTGAACCTTTGAAAATTGTTTTTGTTTTTTTTATTTCACACATGTTTTGTAAATCAATATTATAATTAACTCGTTTTTATTTTATTCCCCCCCCCCCCCCCCAAGTCAAATTTTGTTGCAACGAAGCTAGAAAAATGTTTTGGTATCGGCTGTTCGGTTCTCTGTTGTGAATGGACATTTAGAATGTACTGTTTTTCCCCCAATATTTTTCAAGAAAACATTGAGAGGATGGGGGGGGGGGGGGTCGAAAGTTGTTGGTTTTCCCGTATATATATACGGGACTCAAGCGCGTATGAAGGAGAAGGAAGGTGGTGCATTGCATTGCTTTTTCAGAAATTATAGTTCGGCGCACTCAGTCCCCTTACAAAATTTCTTGCGGAGAGTTAAATGGCGTCAGCCCCTAGGTTCCGGGGCCTATCCTGTACAGAGTGTAATTTTTTATTATCTTGGTTTCAATATTATTTACCTTCCGATTCTCACCACCACCACACATAGCCACTGGAACCTATGGGATGAGAACATTTGAACCCCCCCCCCCCAACCACAATAAATTTTGTAAGGAGGGCTGAGCCCCCATAATAATTTCCGAAAAAACAATGCAATGCACCTTCTCTCTCCTGCGTACTCGCCGAGTCCTGCATATACTGCTTTGGCGTCAATAGCCATCGCTATCAGATGAAGCGGGAGAGTTCCATTTTCCTGCCCAATATAATAAAATAAAAAGGGAAAAGGGGACTTAAGCCATTTAAATTGTACAAAACATGCTCTTTCGCCTTCATCAACACTCCTTAATTTTATGGCCACTTACTTAAAGGGCCCCTTCAAAGTTTGCGTAATAGCCGCTCCGTATTCTTTTCTCTCTCTCTCTCCCCTATATACTGAAGCCTATTGACCATTGTATTGCCACCTGCAGGCAATCGACTTTATTTCTGAATTTATTGCTTCCTCTCTACTTTTCTTTTCCTTCTTTTTTGTACACCCCCCCCCCCCCACAGAAAACGTCTTCCTCCCATATGCTTCGAAAGATCATAGGGGGTGAACCTTGACCAATGATGTCAATATTAATACTAATTTGTACCTACGTAATACTCATCACCCAATGGAAGGGTCTTTCTTTGAAGCCGGACTACCAATTAGAAATAGGGGGTTGGTACCCCTCAAAACTTTACTTTTTGGAATCTTTGAAAAATTAAATTAGATTGATTAGTGCAAGCTAGAAATCAAGTTGAAAAAATGTAGTTAGATTTTTGTTTTTACACATTGCAACGATTAGCATCAGGAGTGGCGATCATCCGTAATGAAAGGGATGGAGGAAAGGTAGGAAAGAAATTCTTACCACATTTTAGTAAATTATAAACGTTTAGTTAAAACCTGAATTAGGAGGAATTAACAGGGGGCAGATGGCGAAATTAGGCATAAAGAGTGATTAAAAGAGTTATTCCAACATCAAGTTAAAATTATTATAATTGAACATATAGTATTTTGTCTATGTATTATGCAGAATTTGATATCGTGGAAATGGATTTTTTAAATTTACTTTTATTTTGTGTAAATATAACTCGTTCTTTTCATATGATCATTTGATTAAATGTTAAATGCTATTGAAATTTAACTGATTCTTTCTTTTCATGAGTCATCGTTTTATTCTAAATGTATATTGGACCACTAGGAGCCTGGGTTAATCTAGATAATTACATATATACAAGATATACAGAAGACGAGTGCTCTCGTCCGGCAATCGAGGGACCCGGGTTCGACTCCCGGTAGAGGCAGAGATGAGTTTTTTCCTTTCTTAAAAAATTAACATCTCAAATAATAAATATCTTCACAACATCCAGTCTTCTGTATATCTTGTATTAACAAGTGGAGAGCGACATTCATGTCATATAATTACATATATATATATATTCTTCCAGTGGTTCGATATAACAATACGGAAACAACCGGCATCTTTCATCTCCCAATGTTCTTTGTTCTGTGCCTTTTCCACCACACATCTTTGGGCTTCCTTTCATGTTGGCATCATGAGCCCTCCCCCCTTCCCTTGGTCACAGTGAACAAAAGAAAAGACACTTTCGAGTTTTTCCAGGCAAACAAGATTTGACCCCCTCCCCACTCAAAGAAAGTTCTTTGAGTCAGTCGTGCCTTTGGCAGTAAAAGCACGACTGACTAGACATCCATTGTTTAGTGGGCTATGGTAAAAGGGGGAGTGAAACTGGGGGAACTGAGCGGCAAGAAAGAAATGAGAGATAATTATTTTGGCATGAGCAAGAAAGCCAAAGACCATCGGGAGTATTTAAAAGAAATAAAATTTTGAGCAGATTGTTTCCATTATCTAATTCATAATTAGGACAATTTTTGGTAAAATTTTTTTTTTGGCCATAGCAAAATGAGGAAACCATTCACACGAATTTTTAGGGGGGGGGGGGGGCGAGCTGGCTCTTCAAAAATATTGGGAGGGCTCGAGCCCATGGGCCGGATACAAGTTTACGCCTATGCATGCAACGGAATGCTGAAGGTAAGAATATGTGTATAGAGTTGTAAAAATTTGAAAACCATTAAGCTTCAATTTATTTGTTATTTTTTGTGTTATGAACTGCTTATGCTCGACAACATTAATTTGTAGACTGAAATGATTTTTTGAGGATATGAATACAACCGAGAGAAATATATCAAGAATTTCTTAAAAATATCTGAAACAAAGCCCTACAAAATAACACCATAATTTCAAAAAAGTGCAGCGAAACCTCAATATAACGATATTCAGCGTACCAAGAAAAAATATCGTTGTAGAGAGATTATCGTTATATCGGGAGGCAGCAGTTTAACATTAGAATATAGACATTTCCAAACAAGATTTGAAGATACAGTAATTTCTAATATTCTATATCGTGCTACTGGGGAATAGACCAATATCATAACATGGGAAAAATTTTTTGCACATTCTGAAGCTGAGGTTCAACCAGATGTCTTTTTTTCCCTGTAAGAAAATTATCAGAGTGCAAGACCATGTATGAGGGTAAAAGGTGTTCTCTCCTCATCCCCTTTCTTAAAAAACATTTTTGTGAGTTCCGTAATGTCGCAATCGATCTGTAGTTTGCTGTGATCCATTCACATGGGCCTTCTTATATTGAAGGTATGAAGAAAAAAATCCCTTTCCTTCAGTTCTTGATCAGGTTCAATTTTCTTTTTCTCAGAGACTTTCTCAAGGGATCTCTGAAAAATACTGTACATTTAAAAAAGCTATCGTGGTTCTTGATATAGTTTAAACAATTTCATTCCAATGTCTTTCAATGGCTGAATAACAAAAATTCATAATTTTAGCTTTGGGGGAGGGGAAGGGGTAAAATCCAGTTTTGGGGTAAAAAAATAGAATAATTCAACATTTTGCAACCACAAATATGTGTGAAGGAATGTTATTTTAACTCAGTGTAATCATACAGTTTATGATGATTATCTGTCATCATATTATCCCTTTCGGTTGAATGGGGGATGTATAGTCACTGTACTTGCAAACAGGACTTATTTTTGATAAACTTATCATTTGGTTATTGTTATCAGAAATCCTTAGTCCCAATATGTGATCACATTAAGTGACATGGACTATATTTCATAACCGGTTCCCTTATTATTTATTTTATTTACCAATGATTATTACTGTTTCTAATTTATTATTAAGTTATTTTGTACATATTTCTGTTTTTTTCTATAATATAAATTAGATAAATGTAAAAAAAAAAATTGGGATAAATTACTCAAATTCACAAAAACATTTATAATCAAGTTGTTTTTTTGTTTTTCTAGGCATTATGGAAATGTATTACCTATGAGAGTAGAAAAAATTAAGAAAAAAGCAAATGAACATTTTGATAGACAAGAGTATACAATTGCAATTAGCTTATACAACAAGGGAATTATGCTGTGTCCCAGTGGAGCATATTTATATGGTAACAGAGCTGCTGCATATATGAAACGAGGATGGTGAGTATATGTCATGGCTAACATCTCAAGTCTACCTATTTTGTAATGAAAATTTTTTCATCATGATGCATCACCAACGTCATCGATATAATGATGTATCGATATATGCAGAGCTCCGTCAAAAATAAATCATAAAGAGTTGGACAAGGGGGAGAGTACCCCGTAAGACAATAAAATCAGAGCCTTATGGGGAAAAAAAGTAAAAAATGGAGTGTTTTTTTACAAATTTTTTTAATTATAACTTTTTTTCATAGTACTAATTCACTATTCTGTAACATTGACTCCAACCAAAGCAAAGTGATGGAAATGACTCTGTAACAAAAACAGTTTTGGGCCAAAACAGCGTACTAGCAACCACAGATAATACTGGGGAACATTTTTCTTATTCTCTGTTGCATGAGATTTTTCAACTGATCTAAGTTATTTTCTTATTGCTGATTTCAAATCTGAAATCAATTTCTCTCTGCAAGCTCTAGTTTTTATGCAATTTGATATTATACAAAATGTGAAATTAAGTCCTTAGACACCATTTATCTTTCAAACCATTGGTTATAGAAGCACACTTTTAACTAGAAAAAGTATCCAAATAACATATCCATCTCAGATATGTCATGTATTTCACTACAGCTGTATACATATCGAGATACAAAGTATAATTTTCTAAACGGTCCCCTGTCCTCTAACCTCCAATTAGAAAGATGTTGTCTGGTCTCTTCTGATCCCAACAAAAATTTTCATGTTTCTAAGTGCAATATTAACTGAGATACTCAAAAATGGAGGAAATTTGGAGAAAAAACAGCTCTAAATGCGGAAAAACCGTTTTACTAGCATTTAAAGCTTTTTTTTTCCCCCCTGAATTTCCTCCGTTTTTCAAATTCGAATATCTCAGTGAATATTGCACTTGGAAATGTGGAATTTTTTGTTCTGGAGAGAGAGGGCAACATCTTTCTAATTAGAAGTTAGAAGACAGGGGGACTGTATATATTACCGGCAAAGTATGAAATACAATGCCTGGTCATTTCAGGCAAAGTATGAAATACCGGTTTTATTCTATACTTTGCCTAGGCATTCTATAGAATGCCTAAAAACAATCGGGCAAAGTGTGAAATTCTTCATCTGAAAAACAAACATTGACCTAATTTTCATTATATAAGCAGCCGGATGTCAAATGCGCCAAATAAAATAAGAGATTCTTGTTGAATTATAAATTTTAATAGATTTCTGATAAATGTGACTTTTTTTTTTTTCTGATAAATGTGACAGTTTTTTTTTTCCTTCAAAAAAATTTCCTTTTCGCTGTCGGGAGAAAGGGTCTCTTGAGACGCACTATAAAATATTGCAATTTCGTCAAATTAAAATTCACAGAATTTTCATCATTTTTTTCCGGAAACGTTTCCCTTTGGTTCTCATGAAAAGAGATTTGTTGAGGGGTGGTATAAAATATTACAATTTTGCCAATTTTGCAAATTGACATTTCACTGAATTTTCGTCATTTTTTTCCCCTTTAGCTCTGGTGAAACGGGATCTCTTAAGGGATGATGTAAAATATTAGATTTTCGTCAAATTAAAATTTTACAGAATTTCCATCATTTTTTTCTGGAAACGCATTGGCCAGCGACGACTTTCAGTCTTGGTTATGTATAATCGCAGTATTTGATCCACGATGTCGACTCCATACTTAGTTTCATTATTTGTAGGCAACTGTTTCTCTGGTCTTTTTTATGTTTTCAGCTTCTGTACATTTCTGTATATGTCGCATCATTTTATCCTCTGAAAATAAGGTGTCAGGAACTCAGAACACTTTCATTTATGGTTTTTTGACGCATAAAATATGGGGCCTTGATTTTTCTCTCAGTATATTTTGCGATCTTTGACGCACAGAGTTTTAATATTATATAATTATATCTTTAGTCTACGCCTCGACGTCCTAAAATTGAGGAAGATTCTATGATTTTCCATATGCTCCATCTGCTGCAGTTTCTTAGATCGTTTCTGTGGCTTCAACGAGGTATAACGAGTAATTTTTCTCACGATTATGATTCTTAATTCTCAATGGCTTTCTATTTACTACCAACTGAGGCACCAGTGGAGAAATAATTTTATTTTCATTTTTAAATCTTCATCAGAACCACTACTTTCTTCTCCACAGTTTGGCATAGGGTAGATCTATGTTCTTCTGCACTTTCATCATCACTGCTTTCAGAGTTTCTCTCACCTAATCTTTGCTTCTCCTGGAGTATTTCTTCTTCAGTAAATATACGTTTTCTTGTCATTTCTAAACTAACTGTTTGAAAAGATCACATACTCATATTTTCCACGTCCCAGAATAAACAATTTATTGGATAATATGGCAAGAATGCTTGACAAAAACCAAAAATGACACACCTGCTGACAACACTTGCAGATAAGAATGAGGGGAAAAGAAAGGTCACACGCAAGGTCAAATGCAAAAGAAGACTTTCAGAAGGATTATAACCTACGTAGAAATGAATTGTGATGATGATAGTAGTATTTACTAAGACGCCTTCATATAAAGGGGTATAAAGGGGTTCTAGTATTTACCGCATAATGTGCTAGGATATAAGGAAGGGTCACAATGACCCCCTTTCATCTTTCTAGGTGTTATCCGCTCGTATCTTCGTTGTTAAAAAAGATAACGAAATAACTTTGATATACAATAAGAACATGCTAATTCAGGAAAAGTTGAGAAATTTCAGGTGGTTCGGTTTATTCTTAGCAGAGATATGTAAGCTTAAACAGTGTGCAGGGTCATAAAGACCCCCGTCTGTCTTTCTAGTGTTAATATTTCATCATTGATAAATGGAACTTGCAAATGCGGATTATGCAACATCATTTTGTCTTGAAGTAACCAAGATTTTTATCTACGCATTTATGAACAACAAATATAATGTATAAAGTGCGCGTTAACTCATATATTCGAGGGAAAATGACCCTGGTGTGTCGGTTACGCAAAACAAAGTGGTATACGTAGGTTTACCATATTTTATTGGTGGAAATCAGGGGCAGAGATACGGGTCTTTGCCCCCCCCCCCCCCCCCAGCATCAAAGGTGGAATCGACTGATCTAATGTATAAATGTATATATGAATTAACATCATCATCATCGTGCCCCCCAGACTTCCAAGTCTATCTCCGTCTATGGTGGAAATATGGGAAACATAGAGATCCTAAATAAAGAATTGCATATTACTAGGCCGACCATACTTGCTCGAGAAAAATATGTGAAATTGAGATTCGAAATACGAGACAATATCAATTATCGCTAAATGATGCCAAAAGTAAGCGAAATCGTTATCTCGTGCTAAAATCACAGAAAAGTCGCCAATCGTGAGAAATAAAGCGCCACTTCAAATTGCAATGTGCGGTGAATATTCTTGTTTGTAATCATAATGAGGCTTTTTGGATGACGGGATATTTCCCTCTCTCTCTTGAGGGACATACAAATCGTAGACAAGGTAACCAGCATGGCGACTTCTTGCTCAACTCATGAAAGACAAAAATCAAAATTAAAGAAACATAGTTTTTTTTTCTTCTTTTTGGTGGGTGCTAGATATTTCAAAAATTTTCTTGAAGCTCAAGTTATCGATTTGCCTGCTTTTGCTTTAAACAATGCTTGATTAAAGCTGCAGAATTTCTTCAGTGTAATTTATGGGCCCATAATTAATTTCAAAACATCCTAATCTATATGGATTAATGCAGTTGGATATTTTAAGATAATGCTGAGACATATATATATTAATTTTCATTTCCGTGCTTGAGAAGATACAAGTAAAAAGTTGAAATCAATGTTCTTACATGAATATCCAACTCAAAAGTTAGGTCCGGATAATTATTTAATTTTTTACTTTCTGGGCTTCATATTTCTAAGCGAACTCAATATTTCAAAAATCGAGAATTTAGTTCAATTTTAAAATTATTGATGAGGCGGAAAGCCCTACTAAATTTCCACATTTCTAAGGTAAATTCGACAATTTTAACATTGATTTCTATGGGGGAACATCCTGTGCTTGTCCCTCCAAGTGATACTGATGATGATTATGACGTCTATTTCAAAAGTCTCATCATCGTGATGTAATTTCTAACTTGGAAAGATAATTTTAATCATTAATTTGAAGAATAAAAAGTCAAGTTGGCTTGGTTGAAAGTACTTGAAAACCCGGGACATTTTTACATAAAAGTCGAGACAGCCAAAAAAACAGAAAAAACCTGTCAGGCAAAGAATTTCATACTCTGCCTGAAACGACCGGGCATTGTATAGAATGCTTGGATTTCATACTTTGCCAGTTATACACACACAATCGAAATTTGTATCTCAATACATATTTGGCCCCTAGTAAAATAAATGACATATCCAAGATGGACATGTTATTTGGATAAATGTTCTTATTGAAAGTATGCTTCTATAGCCAATGGTTCAGAAGATAAAAGATGTCTTGACTTTATACGCTGTATAGTGATTTATGCCCAAAAGTCCCTGGCTATCGACTAACAACTTACACTAGCTTAGTTGTTGCAGATTAGTTGTATATAATTGGATCATTTGTATCCACCTGAAAATGGTAAACATCCTACTTGGCCAACAGAAAGGATTCACAAAATTTCCATGTGTTTGCATGTAGGGCAGCTGAGCTCAAGACAGACAGGGGACCCAGAGGGAGTAGCCTGTCCGTAAAACTCTGGAAGCATGCATGCCAAACATTGTGAGTGATCCAATGTTGATGGTGTTGGTGGTGTTGATGGTCTTTCTAGAAAATCAAAGCAGGTGTGTTCGATGGACCTCAAATTCATGCCCTTGTGCGTGATCCTGAATTTGTCATGGCGATGAATGAAATACAGGAAAGAGAATTAAGCATGGCTGTCTTTTAAGGAAGTTATACAAAATTTTCTTGGTAACAGAAAGGCAGATAACTATGAGATTCTGGTTACTAGAATGCTGTTGGCTTTTCTTCGAGCTGGGGTGCAACATGAGTGTAAAGCTTCATTTACTGTTTAATCCTATTGATCAATTTCCCCAAGAATTTCGGGGCTGTAAGTGATGAATGGGGAGAGCACTTTCATCCAGATTTCAAGACAATGGAAGAGTGCTACCAAGGCCACTGGGACAAAAATAAGATGGGGACTGCTGGAGCAAGGGCGTAGCGAGGGGAGGGGACTTGGGGGTCTGGTCCCCCCCCCCCCCGAAATGTGAGAAAATGGCCGAAAAAAGGGAAAAAGATGGCCAAATCCATTGTTCTGTCACTTTGGTCCCCCCCCCCCGAAATGAAAGTGGCCCCCCCCCCCCCCGAACGAAATTTCTGGCTACGCCCCTGTGCTGGAGCATCAAACAGAATTTCCCTCATGAAGTCCAGAAACTCAAGAATTATAAGTGCAAATTCTTGCCTGCAAAGTGCCAGAAAAAATAAATTCAGTAAAAACCTAAAAATGTTATTTTGAAAAAAAATCTAGAGCTTCCAGGAAAAAACTAAGTTCAGATTTGAAATCAGGGGCTGTATTACCTGCTCATGCTTATTCTCATCCGATCCGAATTATAAGTATCGGTTCATAAGCATGACGTTAAGAATAATCCGAAAAACGATAACAAGGAATTATTCGTAGGCTCACTCCTTAACGTCACGTGACGTGAAAGAGGGAAAATCAAAGATATCGCTTTCTACACAGGGAAAAGCGATTTTTCCCTTTGGCCGATCGACCACTGACCAATCAAAATTAAGCTTGGGGTATACAACTACTACTATACATTTACTGAATTTTTTGTTCAACGACGGTGGCAACGCAATTGTTTTAATGCACGTGCAGAACATTTGTTGTTGTTTTTTTTTCACATTCTTTAACGTTAAAAATGAAAGGTGTTTGCAGGGCTATCGGCTAGATACTTATTTTTATTTCTTTAAATGGGGAGGATGGAAGATAAGAGTTATTTCTATAATTAAAATATATTTTTCAGCGTGTAAATATTATTCAGAAAGATATTTCAGCATTCTAATTAATTTATTGAAGTTCTGTTTAAGCCGTACTTCATAAGGAATTACCAAAATGGCATTGAAATAAAAATGTATTGTCCTCAATTGCCTATTTTGATGGACATGGGTGATTATTACTTTGCTTCATTTATTTTATATATATATATATATATATATATGTATATAATTTTAGGATAATATAATTATATCATCGAGAAATATGCCGTGAAAAAAAATCTCGAAAAATATAGCTGTAGAGGGAATTATCGTTATATCGAGTATCGTTGTAGCGAGGTTCCACTGTATACTACACTTGGATTTCTAATTGAATCCATCCAATCAATTGCAAAAAGCTGACGAAATTGCCTAGTTTTCTTTCAAGGAAAAACACCACTTAAATCATCGTAATAAATTTCCAAGTCCAAGAAATAAATTTTTCATTTTTCATCATCATCCGATGCTTCAGAAGTGGGTCTCCCCTATCCTTATCGTCATCCGAATATTCGGCGAAATACAATGCTTGTTTTCGGAGGGAGAATACCGCTAGTATGGAAATTTCCCTTTCATGCTTATATTGTTATAATCGGCGGGGATACGGATCGGATTCCCGATAAACATGAAGAGATAGTACAGCCCCTGCATACTCAAATTAGGTAAGATCACTGCTTGTAAAAATGCAATAAAAATTTTGTTCCTCAGTGTAATTAATTTTCTTTTTTTTCTCTCCCCACAATATACCTGTACATTATATAATATATATATATATATATATATATATATTTTTTTTTTTTTTTTGAGAAGTCTTCTAAAGTCCACTCTGTCAATTCTCTTCGACAATGCGTAACAAATTTTGCAGACATGTAAGTTTTTTAAGAATGACACTCCTTCAAAACCTTCCAGAAGTACAGAGCAAAATTTTTAAATTACAAGGGTAATGTAAATAAGTCAAGGTGAACCAGATGGTGTTACTGCATTGTCCATTCTTTCTTAACAAGATTTTTTACATTTTACTGTTCAATGCCACCATCATCATTTTCAAGAAATGAAGCATTTTCATTTTTATCTCTGCAGAGCTTTGCAGAAGTGGAAAATCTGCTACAATTGCTGCAAACTGCTACAATTTCAGATGTCTGCTACATTCTGCTACAAAAATGCAGAAATTCTTCAATTCGGCACCATCTTGCACCAAAAACAAAATTTTCCCTTAAGAAATTTTTAAGTTATGTCACAATAAAAGGTGACTTTTCCATGACATCATCTTTTCTCCCTGCAATTCTATTTCTTTGGGCTACATCCCAAAGCTCCTTATCTTTGATCTGTGATTGCCACATGTATTTTATTTTCCAGCATCTTTAACAGATTTTCAGTCTCTTGTTTTGTTTCCAAGTTTTCTATTATTCATTTTTTACTATTCCTTCTCTTGATATGCCATTTCCTTTTATGCCATTCACTGGCATGTTTAGTGTTCAATGGAAAATGGTTCCTAGTTGCACATTAATCAAAATTACTTTGTCTAGACCATGGTCTTGGTTGGTTTATTTGAAAGGTATTTGATGTAAGATTCCAGCAAAGCTTATTTAGACAGACAAGCAGAGGTAAAAAAAAATTCACAAAACTTTTCTGTGGGTATGGGGTAGAGACACTGATAATGAAAATAATAAGGTAACAAGCTAGCATCCCTCGCAGCTACAGTGACCATTTTTGTAACATCATTATCTTATTCTGCATACCAGGGGTAATTGTATTGGGATCTACAGTTTATAGCCTATTCTAAAACAGACACATTTCCAGAGGATGGCAATCGCCCCTTCCCAGATCTGAATATTATGAGAAACATTGGTCTGTAAAACGTGTGGTGAGGGCTTGTACCGTTCTTGGTAGTTGTCGGTCGTTATAAATGGCAAGTGCAACGTTATGATGGGCGAAAAATTTGGATTATTTAAAAAAAAACTAGTTATCGTGTAAGATATTCTCCTTCGAAACAAAAATTAAGATATTTTTTCGTTTATATCATTATGACAGAACCTGTTCCCGCTTAATACGATTCATTTTCGTGATCCCATCTTTCACTAATATTCATTGATATTTTCCCTATAAAGCGTTTTTCCGCTTAGAAAGATTTTTACGACAGTTTTTAAAAAGTGTTATGAGCAGGATCCACTTGTAACGTTTAATCCAGGTACTTATTTATTCGCACCTGAAAGATTTCAAATCATTGGATGGGGCCAAGGTCTATATTTTCCACCTTGTGAAGGAGGGCTCTTGAGCTAGGTTTTTTTTTTTGGGGGGGGGGGGGCTCTTTGCTTAGATTTTTCACAGTTTTAGGCCCCCACTATGGTGAATTTGTAGACTTAAGAAGTGTGTGAGCATGGGAGTAACTTAGATCTTACTGACAATCACAGGTGTACTTGCAGGAGTGGAGGGAGACCAATCGTGTTATTGCACAGGGTGGCGAATTCGAAGAAAGAGTAGTCAAGAAAATTGGGGAAAGCTAGCAAAATTCGTATAGTCCTCAAGCAGCAAAATCATGAATGCGCATCTGGCGCCCCTGTTAGTATCATTATCAGTGAATCCGCAAGCGAATACAGCTTCAATCTCTGGGAAAACTCCAGATATTCTACAAAAGTTGTAGAATTTATTTTCTTCACACCCACCTATTTTAAAACTTTAAAATTTTCACTTACCGAAACTGTTGAATAATCACTTGAAACTGCTAATTACTACATTTAATGAACATAAAAACACGGACGGTAATACAACATAAACAAGCGCTATTGCTATCTGGACATCGACTGACTGTCTTGTAAATACAAATATTCTTGTTAGAGATAAAGCCTGTGCTGCCATCTGTCAGTCACTTTTCCAGATAGTAATATTTACAACATTCCTTCCTCCCTCAAGAAAACAGTTAACCAACCGCTTTGAAGGATGTCTGACCCTTGAAGATCTTCGAACTGGTGCTGGCAGTTTCACCTTTGCACATCGGTTGTCTTCGTTCTTCTTCAACCCACTCTCTGCATCTGCATGCTCTGTAGCTGAAGGAACACAGAAGTCGTATCGACACTATCTTCCTTACTGCCTCCTTGTTTTGTGACATCTGGTGATGGCATGGCTTCACCACGGTGTAGCTGATCCGCGTGCCTGAAGAGAGAACCCGAAGGTGTTCCAAGGCGCACTATGGATCTACCCGTAGTACCAACAACAGTTCCTTTAATCCAACGTGGTCCTCTGCCGAAGTTCCTGGCCCACATCTCATCTCCAGGATGAAAAAGTTTTGCTGGACTAGGATCATCTGGAACTGGAATATAGCTTTCCTCTGGTCGAATCAAGTCCAAACGAGATCTCAACTGCCTTCCGTACATAGTCCTCGCCGGAGCAACACCTGAAGAAGCAAGAGGTGTTCTGCGTAAGTCGAAGAGTACTCTTTCCAACCTTTCTTTGAAAGAACCAAACTTATTCTTTGCTAACTCAGCCTTGACAGTTCTTTCCGCTCGTTCAGCCAATCCATTTGAGTTTGGATGGTAGGGGGCTGTTCGAATATGTACAATACCACGAACATGTAAAAACGAAGAAAATTCTTCACTAGTGAATGACGGCCCGTTGTCAGACACGATACTTTTTGGTAGCCCAAAACAAGAAAACAAGTTATGCAATATAGAAACAGTAGCAGCTGAAGAAGCTGAGGGCACAGTAATCGCTTCTACCCACTTCGAAGCTGCATCTATGACAAAAAGAAGTGTATGGCCTTCCACTGAACCAGCATGATCAATATGTATCCTGTCCCATGGAACCGTGGTTACTGGCCAAGGAACATCCTTGGCAGGAGGCATGGATGCATTTTCTTGACATGACACACATGAGCGAACAAGAGACTCTATGTCATTATCAATTCTCGGCCACTACACACTTGAACGTGACATAGCTTTGACCGCTGAAATTACTTGGTGGATACCATGAAGTTCATCCAAGATGAATTGCCTGAAGTGCAGAGGTATGAAAACTCTAGTTCCACACAATATCACACCTCGGTCTACGGAGAGTTCATGTCGGCTGAGCCAAAATGGATGTAACTCTTCTCTGACAGTCTTTGGCCAGCCATGCTGGATGTATTTATTGACTTCCACCAGAATAGGATTTTCATCTATTACAGCAGCAATTCGGTGAGAAGTTAACAGACTGTCATCAAACTGTCTCAATAGTAATATCACATCCGTTGGCACAGGTTCTTCATTACCCTTGATATCCAGAGGTAGACGGCTGAATGCATCTGCATGACCAAGTTGTGAACCTTTCTTGTACTGTATTTTGTATGAGTAGGCTGACAAAATGAGTGCCTAGCGTTGGATACGTGCAGCTACCACTGCAGGAACTGGCTTTGTTTCTGACAACAAACTGAGCAGGGGTAGATGATCTGTCACCAGTGTGAATTGTCGACCCAACAAATACTTTCCGAAGCTCATCACTCCGAAGACTAGAGCCAATGTTTCTCGCTCAATTTGACTATAGTTCTTTTCAGCCTTACACAAAGATCTAGAAGCAAAAACAATAGGCCTTTCTCCTTCTTTTGTCTGATGAGACAACACAGCACCCAGTCCATAAGGGCTAGCATCACATGCTAAGATAACTGGCTTCTCATCGAAGTGCACAAGAACAGATGAACTTTGTAAGACACCTTTAGCACTTTGGAAAGCCTTCTCCTCCAGGTTGGTCCACGTCCATGATTGCTGTCGCTGTAAGAGCTTGTAAAGCGGTGCTAACCTAGTTGCCATGTTTGGCAAGAACTTGGAGTAGTAGGTGATCAATCCAAGGAAGGATCTAAGCTCATTCACATCTTTAGGAGACGGAGCTTTCTCAATTGCCTCCATCTTAGATGTAACTGGATGCAAACCTTCTTTATCCACACGATGGCCTAAATACTCCACAGATGATTGGAGAAATTGACACTTTGCTGGATGTAACTTTGCTCCAGCGTCTTTCAATCTGGTCAGAACTTGATCTAGATGCAACAAATGTTCTGCCCTTGTAGTGCCCGTCACCAAAAGATCATCCAGGTAAACAGATGTTCCAGCCTGGTTTTGAAGTATTTTCTCCATTTCACGCTGAAAAATTGCAGCTGCCGAAGAAACGCTAAATGGCAACCTATTGTAGCGAAAGAGGCCTTGATGGGTATTGATTACAACTAGTTTTCTGGATTCCTCATCCAACTCCAGCTGGCAATAAGCATCTTGTAAATCCAGTTTTGAGAAACTTTCACCTCCCGACAATTCAGCAAATAAATCTTCAATATTTGGCAAGGGGTACTGTTCCAAGTCTGTGGCTGTATTTACTGTGATTTTGAAATCTCCACACAATCGGATTGAACCGTCCTTTTTCAACACCGGAACAACTGGAGCAGCCCACTCTGCTGACTTCACTGGTTCTATGATGCCGATTTGAACCAAACGATCCAGTTCTTTTTCCACTTTTTCTTTTAATGCGTATGGCACTGGTCTCGCTTTGAAAAACTTAGGAGAAACATCAGAACGTACCTTCAGGTGAACTTTCACTCCCTTGATATGACCCAGTCCAGGAGAAAACATGTCACTGTGTTTCCGCTGCAACATTTCCAATGTGCTAGGTACTGACTTAACTTGGTTTACACTTCCAGCTGGCTGTGCAAGAAAAGACGATAGACCTAAATGCCCGATCCAATTTCGACCTGCAAGGCTTACTGAACCGTCCTGTACCACTAGTAGAGGTAGCTTCACAATGTTCGAGTGATCCACGGAGACCTTCACTTGCATCACCCCCAACATCTTGATTGGATGTTTTGTAAATGACTCAGTCGAATTTCAGTTTTTTCTAGCTTCGGAAAAACGTTCTTGTACTTACGGTACACTGCCGCGGGAATGAATGAAAACGGTGCTCCCCAGTCGACGTCCATGTTGATTTCTTTCCCTTCGATATAGCAACACACCCGTAACGGTGGTGGAGCCTGTCCCACAGGATCGAGATGAAGCAAACTGCAATTTCCGATGACCTCAGTAGAAGAACACAGTCCCTCTCTCGATGACTCCGCTTGCAACTTGTTAACTTCCGACCAGTAGGATAGCGCCTATGGACGGCTCGACCACAAGTGGGCGTGTCCCAAAATCGTGTTGTTGGACGGAGGTAGTTTTGGAGGGGGGCGTATCATCATCTTCCTTGGCCACAAGTAGGATAGCGCCTATGGACGGCCTTGACCACAAGTGGGCGTGTCCCAAAATCGTGTTTTTGGACGGAGGTAGTTTTGGAGGGGGCCGTCACATCTTCCTTGGCCACAAGTAGGATAGCGCCTATGGACGGCCTTGACCACAAGTGGGCGTGTCCCAAAATCGTGTTGTTGGACGGAGGTAGTTTTGGAGGGGGCCGTGACATCTTCCTTGTCCCCAAGTAGGATAGCGCCTATGGACGGCCTTGACCACAAGTGTTGTTGGACGGAGGTAGTTTTGGAGGGGGGCGTGACATCATTTTCCTTGGCCACAAGTAGGATAGCGCCTATGGACGGCCTTGACCACAAGTGGGCGTGTCCCAAAATCGTGTTGTTGGACGGAGGTAGTTTTGTAGGGGGGCGTGACATGATTTTCCTTGGCCCCAAGTAGGATAGCGCCTATGGACGACCTTGACCACAAGTGGGCGTGTCCCAAAATCGTGTTGTCGGACGGAGGTAGTTTTGGAGGGGGGCGTATCATCATCTTCCTTGGCCACAAGTAGGATAGCGCCTATGGACGGCCTTGACCACAAGTGGGCGTGGCCGTGTTGTTGGATGAAGGTAGTTTTGGAGGGGGGCGTGACATCATCTTCCTTGGCCACAAGTAGGATAGCGCCTATGGACGGCCTTGACCACAAGTGGGCGTGTCCCAAAATCGTGTTGGACGGAGGTAGTTTTGGAGGGGGCCGTGACATCATTTTCCTTGGCCCCAAGTAGGATAGCGCCTATGAACGGCCTTGACCACAAGTGGGCGTGGCCGTGTTGTTGGACGGAGGTAGTTTTGGAGGGGGGCGTGACATCATTTTCCTGGGCCACAAGTAGGATAGCGCCTATGGACGGCCTTGACCACAAGTGGGCGTGTCCCAAAATCGTGTTGTTGGACGGAGGTAGTTTTGTAGGGGGGCGTGACATGATTTTCCTTGGCCCCAAGTAGGATAGCGCCTATGGACGACCTTGACCACAAGTGGGCGTGTCCCAAAATCGTGTTGTCGGACGGAGGTAGTTTTGGAGGGGGGCGTATCATCATCTTCCTTGGCCACAAGTAGGATAGCGCCTATGGACGGCCTTGACCACAAGTGGGCGTGGCCGTGTTGTTGGATGAAGGTAGTTTTGGAGGGGGGCGTGACATCATCTTCCTTGGCCACAAGTAGGATAGCGCCTATGGACGGCCTTGACCACAAGTGGGCGTGTCCCAAAATCGTGTTGGACGGAGGTAGTTTTGGAGGGGGCCGTGACATCATTTTCCTTGGCCCCAAGTAGGATAGCGCCTATGAACGGCCTTGACCACAAGTGGGCGTGGCCGTGTTGTTGGACGGAGGTAGTTTTGGAGGGGGGCGTGACATCATTTTCCTGGGCCACAAGTAGGATAGCGCCTATGGACGGCCTTGACCACAAGTGGGCGTGTCCCAAAATCGTGTTGTTGGACGGAGGTAGTTTTGTAGGGGGGCGTGACATGATTTTCCTTGGCCACAAGTAGGATAGCGCCTATGGACGGCCTTGACCACAAGTGGGCGTGGCCGTGTTGTTGGATGAAGGTAGTTTTGGAGGGGGGCGTGACATCATCTTCCTTGGCCACAAGTAGGATAGCGCCTATGGACGGCCTTGACCACAAGTGGGCGTGTCCCAAAATCGTGTTGGACGGAGGTAGTTTTGGAGGGGGCCGTGACATCATTTTCCTTGGCCCCAAGTAGGATAGCGCCTATGAACGGCCTTGACCACAAGTGGGCGTGGCCGTGTTGTTGGACGGAGGTAGTTTTGGAGGGGGGCGTGACATCATTTTCCTGGGCCACAAGTAGGATAGCGCCTATGGACGGCCTTGACCACAAGTGGGCGTGTCCCAAAATCGTGTTGTTGGACGGAGGTAGTTTTGGAGGTGGGCGTGACATCATTTTCCTTGGCCCCAAGTAGGATAGCGCCTATGAACGGCCTTGACCACAAGTGGGCGTGGCCGTGTTGTTGGACGGAGGTAGTTTTGGAGGGGGCCGTGACATCATCTTCCTTGGCCACAAGTAGGATAGCGCCTATGGACGGCCTTGACCACAAGTGGGCGTGGCGGTGTTGTTGGACGGAGGTAGTTTTGGAGGGGGGCGTGACATCATTTTCCTTGGCCTCAAGTAGGATAGCGCCCATATTGGTTCGACGATGTGTGTTTTTGGGTGTCACGTGACCTAGGTGGCGCTACATGTCGATGACATCATCTTTCAAGATGGCGTACTGATGATCGTGTTGTTCGACGATGGGTTTCACGTGACCCAGAGGGCGCTACTCATTCAATACCTCTCCCTACAGAACACTTGTTGTCACGTGACCACGTTACTGAACTTGCGATCACCTGACCCTTCTTGGATGGACTTGTGTCCGAGATTATTTTTTCTAGGTTACTGCCGAGGTGTCCGAGGTTCCGCAGGATGATTGTCCATGTCGCCACTAGATGGCAGCACTATTTTAATTGATTTTAATCATTTATTTTTTTCAAATGTAAAAGTGTTAGGTGGTCAAGCCCCGGGTTCGAACCTGGTACCTCATGATGACAATCCACAACGTTGACCACTGGACCACCCGACACTTACCAACACGTTCTTTAATTAGCTATAGTATCTATTTATGCAATATTGTTGACCCTATACAAGAAATTGTTATCGTTAACAAAAATAATGTTCCACGTTAGTTTGACATTGGGTTGATCGAAGTAAACATGTATCTGTTACCACGGTTACCCGACATGCTGGCTGGTCACGTGAGTAGTGTTGGGGCGGTTTGGCGTAATTTTTCGGCACGCTCACTAGTGATGGACCTTCCATCTGACCTTCAGGTGTTATCGCTCCTCCCCCCTCCTTCCTCTTCGTGGGGGGGATGATGATAATGCTGCTTTTCTTTTCCTTACGTTGATGACGCTAATTGATCATTAGTGTACAAATTATGCTGCTTCGCTCTGGGGTTATGCCCATTTCCGCCACTAGATGGCGCCACCGGAAATGTTTCCTATTTTCGTGCGTTTTTGACCGACTTCCTTTTTTTGCCGGATTTCGCACCTTTCGAGCCAGACTTCCTGTCGCCTGGAAAATGTCCGATATATTTTCTGGATCTCGCACCTTGCAAACCAGACTACCTGTCTGGGAGAAATGTCGGATATATTTTCAAAATTGCGGTAGGTCCTATTTATTTGGAAATAAAAAACTATTTTAGAGACCTTTCGAACCCGTACTTCGTTCTCCAGGCTAGTGTGCTAGCCACCGAACCAATTAGACTTGCTAGGCCTTATGAAATAAGTATAAAAAAATAAAAGTAATAGTGCGTATAGCACATTTAAAAAAGTATATTAAAAAAACAACGCTCCTATAACAAACTCATCGCTCCTAATTTTGATGACCTCAAAATATGCCTATGATCGAGGCTACCACTCGTCCATGGAGTTATTGGTGAAAAGGGTGAATATCGTGAACCATCTCTACTGTTTTTTCAATTATTTTCACACTAATTTTCCACAAACCTTTTTTTTAAATAAATTTTAAATTTTTTTCTCAAGATGGTTGATTACGTGACCCACGTTGACGACATTAATGACGATACTAGGTTGCAGCACTACCGATATCTAACTTTAGTGAAAATTATTCACTACGTCGTTATATAAAAGAACTTCTATCAAATGTCCCGATTTTCTCTTTGGACATGAAGTTGCTGTATTAGAAATGAATTTAAAAGAGAAAAAATTAAGTCGCCAAATTACGGCACAAAACTAACCAAACTCTAGCTGTTTTCAATCCCCAAGTTTGAAAAGATATAGTTCGTTTTTGGTTGATGATGCTAATTAACCACTAGTGTTCAAATTATGCTGCTTCGAGAAGAGCCTTTTTATAAACAAATATTCAAGTTAATCAAACATGATCCAAAAAAACGCTCACTTTCCAGGCATTATTATTTTTACCCCTCTTCTTCGGGTATTTAGGAAATTAAATACCAAAAATAAGAGAATATGCACACACACACACACATAAAAGTTTTCATTGTCAACATTTTTATATTTCCTTCCATAACGAAACAAGATTTGTAACAACACCCAAAAAACACGCATGCTTTAAACATATTGTGTTTTCCCGCACTTTATTATTTTATTTCTATATTCCATTCAACCACTTAAAAATTATTTATTTCACTTGTTTTATTTTCATTGATATTATTTTTTAAATTTAAATATATTTTTAGTGTTTCATTATGTCACTTTATTCGTGGCTTTTATTTTATTTTATCACTTTTATTTTATTTTATTTTTATTTACTTCAAACACTTAAAAATTTATTTATTTTATTTTATTTTATTTTATCCAACTCTATTTAATTATTCAAACTTTTATTCAAAAACTTTAATATTTTCTATTTAATTTTTATTATCTTAGTGTCATCATATTATTTTCGTTTCGTTTATTTTTCAATCATTCAAAATTTTATTTTTTAATGTTTCATCGTTTATCTATTTGATTTTTATTAACTTTGTGTCAACATTTTATTTTTCATTTCTTTATTTTTTATCGTTATTATTTCATCTATATCGTTTTTTCACTATCTTTGTTGTTTTTTAAATGTAAACCTACTTTTAGTTTTTCATTATATCACTTTACTCATGCTTTTATTTTAACAAATTTATTTTTATTCATTTCAAACACTTAAAAATGTATTTATTTCACTTTATTTTACTTTTTCCAACTTATTCTCTATTTAATTATTCAAACTTATATTCGAAAATTTAATTTTTTCTTTATTTTATCTATTTGATTTTTATTATCTTAGTGTCATCATTTTATTTTCAGTGTTAGCTTATTTTTTCTCTCATTTAATTTATTTTTATATTCCATTCAACCACTTAAAAATTATTTATTTCACTTTATTTCCATTGATATTATCTTTTTTTAATTCAAGCCTTTCCAACTTATTCTATATTTTACTTTTATTAATTATTCAAACTTTTATTCAAAAATTTTAATTTTTCTTTATTTTATCTATTTGATTTTTATTATCTTAGTGTCATCATATTATTTTCATTTAGTTTATTTTTCAATCATTCAAAATTTTATTTTTTAATGTTTCATCGTTTATCTATTTCATTTTTATTACCTTTGTGTCAACATTTTATTTTCTTTATTTCTTTATCGTTACTATTTCGTCTATATCGTTTTTTCATTATCTTTGTTATTTTATTTGTATTATATTTGTAACCATTCGATTTTTATTTATTATATTATTATATTTTTATTCACTTCAAAAAGGTTTATTTTTGTCGTTTGAAGATTTTTATTTCTTAAATAATATATATATATATATATATATATTTTCCTTTTATTAAAATGCTATATGAAAAATCTTCACGCGTGGTTCAAAAAATGAGACAGACTACAAGTTTATTCAGTTGAAATATTTATGCATATCAAGATATCGATCGCATGCTCGATAAGTTTATACATTTGTTTTTAATTTAAATTAATTCCTTTTATCGTCGGTGTGTTATTGACAATAACACGAATGTCGTAAATTGTATTACATTTCGTGAAAAAAAACACCATCACCAAGAGGTTGGGAACGAGAACAGTTTCCTCTAAATTTGAAGCTGGGGTCGTCGTACACATACAGTGCAAGGCTAGATAAAGTGATAATTATAATCACGGACACAACGATGATCCCGATCAAGGCTTTCCCGGTCTCTTCACGGCTAAAAAAATTTTCTCTGGGCCGTCACAGCGCTATCCTTTGGCACGTCTTGCATAACTCTGTACTTATCACGATCTCCACTGGAAGTGACAAATGCTAGCGGGATTTCAGCAATTAATATGCTTCATTATGAAAAATCGACGTGGTCTTTCTAGTGTTAAACTGTATTTACGTTGAATTGGGCATGAAAACCGTGTCTCTGACATGTCTCAATGAATAAAATTTTCATAACTTAAGAAAATATTCATTTCCTGCCGTTTTATGAAATATCAATGTTTCTTACATTTCTGCTGAAAATATTTCTAATGTTTATCAATCCGGGAAGTTACTCCGACTTACGTACTATAAAATATTATATCTGTATGTTTATTCGAGTTTTTTTTTTCATGAATTTTACGTTCCTTAGCAGACGTTGTTACCACGAGAGGCATGTTTTTTCGAATAGTGATGAGAATAAGAAAAGACTAAAAAGAAACTACTGTATCCGATATGACTGGTGTCAACTGAAGAGTGGACATGACATTTTAACTTTTATTCTTTCTCAGAAGCATGTGTGCATTCAATAAAATAATAATACTTTTATAAAAAAAGGGATAAATAACATGAAAAATGTTAAATAATATTTATGATGAAAAATGCAAAAGAAACACGACAATTTTACGTTCACATAAAATTCCAAGATTTAACGAAATGAAATGATTTTTTCAGCTGTTGTCGTAAAGTACTCCGGATATCACACTATAAAACGAAATGGGTTTTCTATATATATATATATATATTTATATTTGAAAGTAATAAGTGTCACTCACGTAGGTCACGTTCTAAGTCACGTGCGATTTAGAAACAGTTAAAAAGGACTTTCATTTTGAAGTCTTGCTGGCTAAAAATTCCTTGTGGATTATTTTTTTTGAATAATTTTTATGAGTTTTAACATTTTTATCATTTTTATGAGTTTTGACATTTTTATCATTTTTATGAGTTTTAACATTTTTCATGTTATTTATCCCTTTTTTTATAAAAGTATTATTATTTTATTGAATGCACACATGCTTCTGAGAAAATTGGTGCGAGAAAGAATAAAAGTTAAAATGTCATGTCCACTCTTCAGTTGACACCAGTCATATCGGATACAGTAGTTTCTTTTTAGTCTTTTCTTATTCTCATCACTATTCGAAAAAACATGCCTCTCGTGGTAACAACGTCTGCTAAGGAACGTTTTTTTTCACGAAATGTAATACAATTTACGACATTCGTGTTATTGTCAATAACACACTGACGATAAAAGGAATTAATTTAAATTAAAAACAAATGTATAAACTTATCGAGCATGCGATCGATATCTTGATATGCATAAATATTTCAACTGAATAAACTTGTAGTCTGTCTCATTTTTTGAACCACTCGTGAAGATTTTTCATATAGCATTTTAATAAAAGGAAAATATATATATATATATATATTATTTAAGAAATAAAAATCTTCAAACGACAAAAATAAACCTTTTTGAAGTGAATAAAAATATAATAATATAATAAATAAAAATCGAATGGTTACAAATATAATACAAATAAAATAACAAAGATAATGAAAAAACGATATAGATGAAATAGTAACGATAAAGAAATAAAGAAAATAATATGATGACACTAAGATAATAAAAATCAAATAGATAAAATAAAGAAAAATTAAAATTTTTGAATAAAAGTTTGAATAATTAATAAAAGTAAAATATAGAATAAGTTGGAAAGGCTTGAATTAAAAAAAGATAATATCAATGGAAATAAAGTGAAATAAATAATTTTTAAGTGGTTGAATGGAATATAAAAATAAATTAAATGAGAGAAAAAATAAGCTAACACTGAAAATAAAATGATGACACTAAGATAATAAAAATCAAATAGATAAAATAAAGAAAAAATTAAATTTTCGAATATAAGTTTGAATAATTAAATAGAGAATAAGTTGGAAAAAGTAAAATAAAGTGAAATAAATACATTTTTAAGTGTTTGAAATGAATAAAAATAAATTTGTTAAAATAAAAGCATGAGTAAAGTGATATAATGAAAAACTAAAAGTAGGTTTACATTTAAAAAACAACAAAGATAGTGAAAAAACGATATAGATGAAATAATAACGATAAAAAATAAAGAAATGAAAAATAAAATGTTGACACAAAGTTAATAAAAATCAAATAGATAAACGATGAAACATTAAAAAATAAAATTTTGAATGATTGAAAAATAAACGAAACGAAAATAATATGATGACACTAAGATAATAAAAATTAAATAGAAAATATTAAAGTTTTTGAATAAAAGTTTGAATAATTAAATAGAGTTGGATAAAATAAAATAAAATAAAATAAATAAATTTTTAAGTGTTTGAAGTAAATAAAAATAAAATAAAATAAAAGTGATAAAATAAAATAAAAGCCACGAATAAAGTGACATAATGAAACACTAAAAATATATTTAAATTTAAAAAATAATATCAATGAAAATAAAACAAGTGAAATAAATAATTTTTAAGTGGTTGAATGGAATATAGAAATAAAATAATAAAGTGCGGGAAAACACAATATGTTTAAAGCATGCGTGTTTTTTGGGTGTTGTTACAAATCTTGTTTCGTTATGGAAGGAAATATAAAAATGTTGACAATGAAAACTTTTATGTGTGTGTGTGTGTGCATATTCTCTTATTTTTGGTATTTAATTTCCTAAATACCCGAAGAAGAGGGGTAAAAATAATAATGCCTGGAAAGTGAGCGTTTTTTTGGATCATGTTTGATTAACTTGAATATTTGTTTATAAAAAGGCTCTTCTCGAAGCAGCATAATTTGAACACTAGTGGTTAATTAGCATCATCAACCAAAAACGAACTATATCTTTTCAAACTTGGGGATTGAAAACAGCTAGAGTTTGGTTAGTTTTGTGCCGTAATTTGGCGACTTAATTTTTTCTCTTTTAAATTCATTTCTAATACAGCAACTTCATGTCCAAAGAGAAAATCGGGACATTTGATAGAAGTTCTTTTATATAACGACGTAGTGAATAATTTTCACTAAAGTTAGATATCGGTAGTGCTGCAACCTAGTATCGTCATTAATGTCGTCAACGTGGGTCACGTAATCAACCATCTTGAGAAAAAAATTTAAAATTTATTTAAAAAAAAGGTTTGTGGAAAATTAGTGTGAAAATAATTGAAAAAACAGTAGAGATGGTTCACGATATTCACCCTTTTCACCAATAACTCCATGGACGAGTGGTAGCCTCGATCATAGGCATATTTTGAGGTCATCAAAATTAGGAGCGATGAGTTTGTTATAGGAGCGTTGTTTTTTTAATATACTTTTTTAAATGTGCTATACGCACTATTACTTTTATTTTTTTATACTTATTTCATAAGGCCTAGCAAGTCTAATTGGTTCGGTGGCTAGCACACTAGCCTGGAGAACGAAGTACGGGTTCGAAAGGTCTCTAAAATAGTTTTTTATTTCCAAATAAATAGGACCTACCGCAATTTTGAAAATATATCCGACATTTCTCCCAGACAGGTAGTCTGGTTTGCAAGGTGCGAGATCCAGAAAATATATCGGACATTTTCCAGGCGACAGGAAGTCTGGCTCGAAAGGTGCGAAATCCGGCAAAAAAAGGAAGTCGGTCAAAAACGCACGAAAATAGGAAACATTTCCGGTGGCGCCATCTAGTGGCGGAAATGGGCATAACCCCAGAGCGAAGCAGCATAATTTGTACACTAATGATCAATTAGCGTCATCAACGTAAGGAAAAGAAAAGCAGCATTATCATCATCCCCCCCACGAAGAGGAAGGAGGGGGGAGGAGCGATAACACCTGAAGGTCAGATGGAAGGTCCATCACTAGTGAGCGTGCCGAAAAATTACGCCAAACCGCCCCAACACTACTCACGTGACCAGCCAGCATGTCGGGTAACCGTGGTAACAGATACATGTTTACTTCGATCAACCCAATGTCAAACTAACGTGGAACATTATTTTTGTTAACGATAACAATTTCTTGTATAGGGTCAACAATATTGCATAAATAGATACTATAGCTAATTAAAGAACGTGTTGGTAAGTGTCGGGTGGTCCAGTGGTCAACGTTGTGGATTGTCATCATGAGGTACCAGGTTCGAACCCGGGGCTTGACCACCTAACACTTTTACATTTGAAAAAAATAAATGATTAAAATCAATTAAAATAGTGCTGCCATCTAGTGGCGACATGGACAATCATCCTGCGGAACCTCGGACACCTCGGCAGTAACCTAGAAAAAATAATCTCGGACACAAGTCCATCCAAGAAGGGTCAGGTGATCGCAAGTTCAGTAACGTGGTCACGTGACAACAAGTGTTCTGTAGGGAGAGGTATTGAATGAGTAGCGCCCTCTGGGTCACGTGAAACCCATCGTCGAACAACACGATCATCAGTACGCCATCTTGAAAGATGATGTCATCGACATGTAGCGCCACCTAGGTCACGTGACACCCAAAAACACACATCGTCGAACCAATATGGGCGCTATCCTACTTGAGGCCAAGGAAAATGATGTCACGCCCCCCTCCAAAACTACCTCCGTCCAACAACACCGCCACGCCCACTTGTGGTCAAGGCCGTCCATAGGCGCTATCCTACTTGTGGCCAAGGAAGATGATGTCACGGCCCCCTCCAAAACTACCTCCGTCCAACAACACGGCCACGCCCACTTGTGGTCAAGGCCGTTCATAGGCGCTATCCTACTTGGGGCCAAGGAAAATGATGTCACGCCCACCTCCAAAACTACCTCCGTCCAACAACACGATTTTGGGACACGCCCACTTGTGGTCAAGGCCGTCCATAGGCGCTATCCTACTTGTGGTCGAGGAAAATGATGTCACGCGCCCCTCCAAAACTACCTCCGTCTAAGACGCCTTCATATACGAGCGGAACCATCAGGCATTCTGGTCCTCGCCGAAGGGTTGCTGCACGAAATCGTCGCTTCGGAAATGATCGCCAAACAGAGGGGAAAAAAAATCGCGTCGGTAAATCTGGCATAGCAACCAAACAGAATTCCCCGCGCGCTAAAAATGCTTGGCAAAAGCGTATGGAAAATTCAATTTGTGGGAGAAACGAGGAATTTCCGGGTACGGATTTACTATGGGAAATAAACCACGTTTCACGAAATTATTGGTAAACAACAGGTTGAATTCGTAACAGTTCGTGTGATGACGATCAAGTAATTAATCTTAAACACAAAAGTATATAGCAAAAAAAAAATTTTCAACTTTTTTTCAGGTTTTTAGTGAAAATAAAATATCCCTTACCCCGATCCTTAATTTCAGGGTAAAAGTGGCATACAAAAATATATATAGTCAATTTAGATTACATTAAGAAAATTTCTTCTGGATATTAAATGATTGTGTGAAGTTAAGGATTTGATAAACTACTGCCTGTAGATATTGGAAATTTAGTAAAAAAATTCTTAAATATTTTAGGAGCATTTATTTTATCAGAATTTTCTTCAGTAAATTACAAATTCTGAATAGCACACACAGGTTCAATAATGTAAATTGACGAGCTCAATGAGTGAATAAATTTATTTATTAAAAAAATATTGAAACATAATGTACATAACTGATGAAAGCAAGATTTTACAAATATCATTCACAATTTCACATATTTTTCTACACCATGTAATCAATTATTACGCTGCTTTAGAGTACCAGTAAACTTTGGGAATTACAAAAAAAATATGCTTAAATAACAGAAATATAGTTTTTCTTGAAACTGCGTGACCCAACAGCAATTAATCTGGAAATATATATATATATATTCAAAAGCAATACTTTAAGAGAGCCAAGATAAAAACTCTACTAAAAATTGAAAATTACAATTATGGCAAAAAAATAGTCTACGCGTACATGGTAAATACCCATATTTCGTTATCTTTGACCCTAGTAATAGGTCAATACAGGGGCGCAACAAAATACTTTGTCCCCCTTGCATGTAGAAACAGTTAAAGGGTGAATTCTGCACCCCTTCTGGTCCAGCACCTGGGGCACCAGACCCACATGCCCCCCCCCCCCCAGTTGCAGCCATAGGCCAATAATAAGCTAATCTTAAAATCCTAATAAATGTATAAAAACATCACCACATTAGGATAGATAATCACTAGAGCCCGGATTATATGCAAATGCATATGCTTTTGCATATTTTGACCTTTTTTAGCATTAATGCATATAAATGCATAAAATCAAAGAATTTTCAGTATAAGTGCATATTTTGAAGGTTTATTTAACTCACTCAATTTTTTTTTATAATTTTTCAAATAAATATTGTTCATATAAATAATATATTGTTCAAATAAATATTTTTATAATATCGATTTTTTTCCCGCAGGTGAAATTTAGTGAATTAATACATATAAAGTACGAATATTAGCCGTTTTATTGTCGTGTTAAATTTTTTTAGAAATTTAGAAATAGTGTCGAAATTTTTTGTTACTGGTATTTTCGTTATTGAGCAACTACAGCGAACTAAAAGTAGAAAAGATGCATTTTAAAAATACATCTGCTTTTTTTTGCATGGTAATTTTTTTAATGCATATTTTCTTATTTTTTGTACATACTTCGGAATTTTTGACTTTTCCAAGATTTCTAGTGCATATTCTGGAGTATTTAATGCATATTTTGGGATTTTCAGTGTATATTTTGGCATTTTAAGTGCACATTTTGTATTTTAAGTGCACATTTTGTATTTTAAGTGCATATTTTTGTAGTTTTAAGTGCATATTTTGCCACTTTTTTAGTGCATATAATCCGGGCTCTAATAATCACCAATAAAATACACACATTGATTCCTTTTAATAAATATATTTGTCTGTAGCTAGTATCCTCCGAACCAAGCTTTCTCTCCTCATCTAAAAAGTAAACATAAGCAATGACGATTTTCTGGCTTTATAATGACAATTGAGAAAATAAGGTTATTTGAGAATATCACATACATAATCATCACTCAGAACTTTTGGAAGGCCTATATTCTTTTTCCGTTGAGGAGTAAGAAGTTTCGGTGGATTAGGAACCTGGAACAAGGTCGGCACAGCAGTTTGCTTTAACTTCTTGCAGCCATCTTGCCTTTTCAACTCATACTGGTTTTCTTCAAAATGTACCTAATTTAAAAAGGGACAATAACGAAAAATTACCACACAGCCTTTTTTTATACCTTAATTCAAAGTAATGTCAGGTAAGTGCATATTGCATCACACATAAGAATGATAAAACAGCATAACATACATATTTTTAAGTGATTAATATGGTACAAATATTAACTACTTTATAAAATATTTATAATTAAATACTTTATAAATATGTATTAATTCACTAAATTTCACCTGCGGGAAAAAAATCGATATTATAAAAATATTTATTTGAACAATATATTATTTATATGAACAATATTTATTTGAAAAATTATAAAAAAAAATTGAGTGAGTTAAATAAACCTTCAAAATATGCACTTATACTGAAAATTCTTTGATTTTATGCATTTATATGCATTAATGCTAAAAAAGGTCAAAATATGCAAAAGCATATGCACATATGCATTTGCATGTAATCCGGGCTCTAGTGATAACGGACATCAGAAATAAGTGTATAGGTAGTGAATGAAAAAAAAAAACTGATTTTCAAAAAGGTTTTTCTTGCTATCATTATAACGTGTTTCGCAATTGCATATCTATGCAATGAGATATGCTGGTGACAGTTGACGAAACTTCTTCTACTGAAAATTATGCACACATTGTTGAGCTTAATACTCATTTAAAAAAGTAATTGTTAGGCATCTTTTATATCACACTTACCAGAAAATGTGTTCATGCCAATGTCAATGTAAAAAAATATTAACATTTATAATGCGTTTTGACGGTTATAATGTCAATTTCTATTTTTTTATCTTTCTCATAGTAATTGCTAATTTGCCTCAAATATTACTCTCAGAACATATTAAATAGATAACAGACTGCAAAATAAATTCAATTGAATTTTTACCTCATCAGTTTTTTAATCTATGGCTTTTTTTAATTTGCTGAGCATCCAGTGTTTGAAGCGGCAGGCTTTTCAAAGCATTAAAGGGATAAATAAAAGTAAGATAGCAATATAAAAAAACAGTACGTTATTGAACATTGAAGTTATTTTCATGTGTCTGTATGGTGTTGGGTCTGAGAAAAAAATTTCAACATTTCTGCTTAACAATACTTAAATGCGTTTTTCTCAAAGTGATTACTGGTGAATGATTTGACATTGTTATGCAATTTTTCACACTTACTAAGCTATTATAGGGATATAGATAGAATTTTTGAGATTCATTGAAAATTTTAAAAATGTTTAAATTTAAGAAAAATTATAAAAATGTCTAAAATTTAAAAAAAATAGAAATTTTAAATTCCGAATTTGAAAAATTACTTTCCATCATACTTTCTTGAAACTCCAAAGAAATTGGAATGTATTATTCTTGAGAAAGAAAAAAAAACCAGTTTTTGCATGGGCAAAATTTAATCCACGAGGTATTTGTTTCAAAACTCATGCATGTAGTGCGAGTGAAAAAATTTAAAAACCTTTTTCCAAGCAAGATAATGATTTAAGCTGAACATGCAATTAATTTTAAAATAGTAAGATTAAATTAATTCTTTGTAATTAATTTGCAAAGTAGTCACTACATGTGCCTTGCAGGAAAGAGAGAGTGCTCACCAGTCCAGTAACACAAACTAATGATACCAATCACAATTTTGTAGTCTGTTAAAAGAATTATGGGGGACAGAAAATGAAATCAATAGAAATACGACGTCTATCACATTAATTTTTAATCCCATTAAATTTGATTTTCAGTGAAGATACAATTTTAGCTAATTACTCCCAATCTGCAAGCGATAAGTCGCCAAACCAGCAGAGCTCACTACAGCAAGCAAGGATGATTGAAGAACCGATTTCCAACTGATTTGAAATAACCTTGTTCTCTTAGTTTAAAATGCCAAAATTAAAACATTTCTATTTTCCACAGAAATATCACATGAAATTTTGCCTCAAAACATAACAAAATAAGTTAAAATTCACTATAACAGTAATTCGTCGTAGTAGCGATAAATCGCCAAACTGAGAGCCGAGAATGTGAGCATTCCACGATAAATTCATAAATAATTTGAATTTAAATTAGTTCTCTTGGTCAAAATTATGTACCTATGCATCTTTTCTCTTAAATCAAACGGAACAAAAAATCGGGAAAATGATTGAAAATCACCATAACTTTTATATCTAAACACAACACGTGAGCAATGGCGCCAAATATCGTCTGCTACCTCCAAACGATTTATTTTTTCATATAGTTCTCATTTAAAATCATTATCACAAATACGATTTTGAAAAAATAAAATTCACACAGAATAATTAAATTTAACTCACTTCACACAGGCGAGCTCCGTTTCCTGGTATGAAATCGTCTCTCCTGGAGTTCACAATCCACTTCTCGCGTCGTTCGTTTTCCGCCGGAAATCTAAACATTCTAAAACCTTTTTTGTCGGAATTGGAACACTGGAGCCGAACAACAAGGCATTTCTGAAGTTATTTCACGAATAAAAATCGATAAAAACAACTAAAAACACAATAAATTTAACTAATATATAGGAGCGTTGAAAGGACCCTACAATGCGATGATAGTAAGCAGTGCTACAAAAAGGACCAGAATGCCGCATGCGCCAGCCTGTGTATTAAGGAGTTCTACCTCCGTCCAACAACACGCTTTTGGGACACGCCCACTTGTGGTCAAGGCCGTCCATAGGCGCTATCCTACTTGGGGCCAAGGAAAATGATGTCACGCCCCCCTCCAAAACTACCTCCGTCCAACAACACGATTTTGGGACACGCCCACTTGTGGTCAAGGCCGCCCATAGGCGCTATCCTACTGGTCATACTATCTGTATATCTTGTTAATACAAGATATACAGAAGACTGGATGTTGTGAAGATATTTATTATTTGAGATGTTAATTTTTTAAGGAAGGAAAAAACTCATCTCTGCCTCTACCGGGAGTCGAACCCGGGTCCCTCGATTGCCGGACGAGTCCTC
Organism: Pholcus phalangioides; assembly: GCF_987345545.1. Classification (NCBI taxonomy): domain Eukaryota; kingdom Metazoa; phylum Arthropoda; class Arachnida; order Araneae; family Pholcidae; genus Pholcus; species Pholcus phalangioides. The sequence goes on along the minus strand of NW_028301615.1, from coordinate 7,930,150 downwards.
TGACCACTAAAGTACTTCGACTCCCGGTAGAGGCAGAGATGAGTTTTTTCCTTCCTTAAAAAATTAACATCTCAAATAATAAATATCTTCACAACATCCAGTCTTCTGTATATCTTGTATTAACAAGTGGAGAGCGACGTTCATGTCATATATATAGCCCTCTGGTGGCTCGTCGTCCATGAGCTATTAGCTGATCGGTTGCACCGTCCATTGCACGGTTCCGTTCGGCATATATACGCTCTAGCGAAGGAAAATCTCTATCTCCTCTGTAGCTTAGTGGTCAGAGCACTCGTCCGGCAATCGAGGGACCCGGGTTCGACTCCCGGTAGAGGCAGAGAAGAGTTTTTTCCTTCCTTAAAAAATTAACATCTCAAATAATAAATATCTTCACAACATCCAGTCTTCTGTATATCTTGTAATAACAGCTTTTGCTCTCCGGTGAAACACGTTTCGATTTCGAAACTCTGGTTGCTTCGCTCGTTGGTTTCTTTACGCGAGTCGGTGACGAAACCTCGGATCCATTGTCTGGTTTCTTTCTGGGAGGCCTTCGCGTCCGAATTTTATGAACATTTTCCATCGGTGGTTTAAACAAGTCCACCGCATTTCTCTCCACAGCTTCCATCGAAACTGCTATTTCCGTTGCGCGAGCGAGCGTTAAATTAACTTCGGACAGCAACCTCCGCTGGATAGACTCATCTTGTATGCCGCAAACGATACGGTCGCGGAGCATGACGTCCAACGTTGTGCCAAAATTGCAAAATTCTGCTAGACGTCGTAATTCGGCAATGTAAATGGAAACCGACTCAATCGCTCGTCTCACGCGACTGTTGAACTTGAATCTTGCGACGATCTCGGATGGCACTGCGTCGAAGTGCTGATTCAATGCTTCAATCAGTTCATTCAACGTCTTCGATGTCGGCGAATATGGAGAAATTAAGTCCCGCAACAGTCCGTACGTCGACGCACCGATGACTGTCAGGAATATCCCGCGTTTCCGATCATAATTTTTGACATTGTTCGCTATGAAAAATTGCTTTAAACGTTCTGCATATTGAGTCCATGACTCCAGCGCCGGATCGAAACTAGTCACGTTGCCGAAGCTCATCATGAGAAGAGAAACCTAAGCAGTTCGGGAAATCACTGGACGAGAGAGAGCAAAAAGAAAACTTACAACACGGAGAAAAACATCCCGACTCGTCGCCAATGTTGAATAATCACTTGAAACTGCTAATTACTACATTTAATGAACACAAAAACAAGGACGGTAATACAACATAAACGAGCGCTATTGCTATCTGGACATCGACTGACTGTCTTGTAAATACAAATATTCCTCTTAGAGATAAAGCCCGTGCTGCCTTCTGTCAGTCACTTTTCCAGTTAGTAATATTTACAACAGAAACAATTTTTTTTTTCGAAGATCCAGCCATTTTTCGGTCCACCTCAAGCTTATATGTTTAAGGACTGAAGGAAAAAAAAGACTGGCTGGAAACGGATGATTCATCTTATTCGATGGCTTGTGCTTTATTGTGCTTTACCAATAAAACTGAAGGGTGTACGCTTGCTCTTCTCCCTCGTAAAAATTACACTTGTGCCCTTAGGCGCTACGGATATGTATGGGTGAGTTGCACTGGAAAGGCAATGTGACAGTCGAATCACGTGGAATCCCTACAGAACTTAAAATATTTTTTGGCGGTAATACAACTGAATTGACCCTCCTCTAGCCATGGCTTCTTTATTCTTTCGACCTTTCCAGCAGAAGAACAAGAAAATCCAAGAACTTCAAGTGCACAAATTTCAGCGAAAAGAAATTTCAGAAGAAAAAAAGAAATTAATTTAAAAAAATTAAGGATTAATAAAGAAAAAAGTGAGGAGTTATGTTTGCTTGAAGGCTCTTGGGAGGGGCGATCGCCCCATGGCATATTGTTTCAAGGCTCTTGGGGGGGGGGGCGATCGCTCCTGCCTGGATCCGCCACTGGTTTGTAGATAAAGGAACCAAATCAAAGTTCAAAAATTGTTAATTTAGAACTATAAGGGCCCTTTCACACGGAGCGGATGCGGGTCCGGAAGAAGTTTTAACAATTGGAATATACTGCGCTTTTCAGACGAGCCGAAAAATCTCCGCACCTAGGAAATTTTCATGCGGGTCCGGACGTCGTCCGCATGTGTCAAAACCTAAGTGCGGGCTCCGCATCCGCACATAGAAGTTTTGACAATAGGTTTATTCGGAGCTATTCAGACGATGCGGATGCGGAGCGAATTCGTCCGCATCTTTGGCTACTTTTTGAAGGTGATTTTTCACGGAATTTTTTTAATTATTTGCCATAAATACCCTTAAAAACACCATATGATGGTCTCTGCTCATTAATATAATGTACCTACATACGTGTATCCCTTCGTTTCCTTCTGAGATCGAGATAATAGCCGTTCCAAAAATAGCCATACCAAAATTATAATAGCCGTTCTGTTCATTACGAATATTTAATTGACTACATATTTTAATAACTTTCAAATTTAATTTAAAAATTTTAATTTTTTTCTTTTTAAATTTTTTAAATTATTTAAAAATATGAATATCTGAAATATTATTTTAAATATTTGTTATTTTTTTAAATTTTTTAACTGTTAGTTTTTTTAAACTTTAAAAAAAATACTTTTATTAAACAACGTTATCCACGTACGGTGTTCACTCAAGACCGGATTAAGACGTTTGAAGACCCTAGCGCTTGAATATTTTTGGTGGTTCCCTCGATACCTACAAGTTTATTTTACTCGATATTTAGTCTGTAAACTTAAAAAAATGAAATTTTATATTTCAGAAGTGAGACTAATCTAAGGATGGGATTTCACTCTAAAAGGTTTATGAAAGTTATTTTATAAAACTTGAAAAAAGCAACTAATAAATTGCAAGTGCAACCGATAAATTTATTAGTTGCTTTTTTAAAAGAATTATTATAAAATTTTTATAGTGTAATCCGTACTTGAGGCCGGGATTATACTATAAAGTTTTGTAAAAGATCTTTTATAAAAGTTGAAAAATTCAACCAATAGGCGCATCGGTTGCATTCAAGCAAATGCAACCGGTGATCTTAATGGTTGAATTTTTCACGTTTTATCAAAGAGCTTTTACAAAACTTTAATAGTGTAATCCCGGCCTAAAACAGAATTGTGATGTGAATATTTCTAAGCACAGACATTTTGAAAGTCCCAACCCCTCCCTTTTTTTATACTTGCAAATTCTTTGATATCTGCTGAATTTTTTTTTTTTTTTTTGAAAATCGAATGTTTTGGATGTTTTTGGATTGGATTTTTCGAACATTGGACGTGTTTTTGGAATTTTCTTTCATATTTTTCCGAAAAGACAGATTTTTTTTCAAAATTTTTTGAAAATATTTTAAGATATTTTCTCCCATCGACTACTTGTGAGGGTCGGAATGGAGGCATCTTTAGGCTCAATGATAAAAACCACCAAAGAATGCCTCTAGGCTGCCTATGGGCACTGAATCAGGGGTGAAGGAGAAAAATAATTACAAAAATTGCGAAAAAACAGTTTTTATGCACCAATTTCGAACTAAAGATGTGGGCGATTCGTCCGCATCTTCAGTCCTCGTTTGAAAGGGTATGCGGACCCGCGTCCGCATCCGCTCCGTGTGAAAGGGGCCTAAATGTATAATAGCCTAATAGGCCTGTAGCCAATAGCCTAATAAATATAATTATGGCACTTGAAACTAATTTATCATTTCTTTAAAAAACAATTCGTTTGAACAAGGAAGAAAAATCGTCAAAAAGACTGAAAAAAAATTGCAATTAATATTATCGCTGAAAAAAAATTATATTGTATACATCTCTTTTTTTTAGAACGATAATGAAGAAAGACGATGCAGGAGATGAGGGATTTGCCCCGTTTTTGCCTTTAGGGCAGATTTGCATTTAGACGTACGATTTTAAGTTCACGATTGAATGCTGGAATGACCAGTTTCAGCGTGTAATCCTAACTTTTTTTGCCTTTACACGCATACTCTTGAAGGTGGTTCTGAACTTGTTTACAGCTTTCGGGCGCGCAAAACCATATGTATAAAGGGGCCTTAGGTGGCTCACTTGAATCAGCACGATCTGAAGAGGAAACTTGAATCAACACGCTTCGCAAACGAAACTTGTTCTCTGTGGGCTTTTCACAGAGAAAGACACAGGGCATCTATTTTCCAAATATTTATTATGTGCACAAAACATACAAGACGATCACACATAGACATAGCAACAAACGCTGCCTTTCCTGCCCGGCGAGCTCACTGTTGCCAAAACTAATCTTTACAATACTAATTATTCCCCTGCGTGCTGCAGCGCCATCTACCAATAACAAAAAAAACTATAAATAAAAATCCTACATTAATGTAATTTTCTTATCCCTGTGAAAGTATTAAACGTTTCTCTTTGTTATGTTTTGATAACAATTATGCAGAATAATATGAATAAAATAAGAATCCCAGTCAACCAGAGGAAAGGAATTCTGAGAGAGCTACCTCGGATACCAGAAACCTCGTTTCTAGAGACGATCCTTGAATATATTTGAAGAAAAAAACTAATCCAAACCCAGATGCAAAGCTTATCAATGAGTATGTACTGCGGACACACAATGATAGTCCCTTACCCATAACGGGTCACAATGCAAAAAATGTATGTGCCCTCTCACAAACTTCAAATTGTCACATGCTATCAGGAAAAAAAGCTGAACCTACGCCGTGCAGCTTTAGCCCTCTCACGTGTAGGGTCCATGATAAGAAAGTTTCAGTACAGCACAGAATATTTTTGTTATCTATTCGGATTTTGTGTGCTGCAGCTGGGACCGCACCACATGACCCCTCTGTCCCTCTGTGGTCTCTGCTTATTTGTCTCCATTCATAAGGGGCCCTCAGTTGGCTCTGCTTCAATCATACTCTATTCATATCAGCTCAGTACTTGCCACCCATTGCCGGACCTGTCTAGAGGGACTTCGTTTCTATCCATGAGGAACCCTCAGGTGGGTCCTTTGTGGTCTCTGTTCGTTTCGCTCAGTACCTTGTTTAGTCTTTACCCTTGATCTGCTTGGTGTATGCACAGTAAAGGTTGGGAACCACTGTTGGAAACTCAAGCATCTGCAGCCAAGCTCTGCCCACTTCAATTTTGATTGGAAAATCTAGGATTGTTTAACGTTAAGTCCTCATAAGTATATTACGATTTTGACTGCACAAAATGTGGTGATTTCAGTAAGAGAGACGTTCTCCAATTCCAGACGTAGGATAAACAACTTCCTAGAATTATTTAATAGGTGTTTGCCGAAAGTCATGAGAAGATTACAGGACGCACCGAGCAAAGATGAGCTGGATGCAACAACAGATTACGTATTTGATCTCATCAATATGATGGCTATGAGAACGCTTAATATACAGAGGGTGAAGAAAGACGTTGCTGTCCCTTGGTGGAACCAGCAATTGGAGATTCTGAGAAAAGGGGCTAGAGGGGCCAAAAAGAAGTATATGAGTGCTAAGGAAGAAAAAAAAGCCCATTGCAGAGAAATTTTTCATCGAAATCGTGCACTATTATCGAGGGCTATCAGGAAGGGCAAGAATGCTGCGTGTAGAGAGTTCTGTGAGAATGAAGTTGATTCATTTGGTAAGATATATAAGACTGTGATCAAGCAGAAGTCATTCCCTCCACAGCTGATCATGGAAAAGGAGGAAAATTTGAGCATTCATGAATTAGCAGAAAAACAGTTGGGGCTACTCTCTTTCCAGATGGGGACGGTATCGAGAAGTATGACATAGCTCAGAACAAAGAATCGAGTGCATCTGCAGAAGTCAATATTACTTTGGCTGAGATCAGAAGGACAGTTGCTAAGTTCAATGACAGGAAGGCACCAGGGCCGGATGGCATCAACAATGTGTTCCTAAAGGCCATTAACAGAGTTCCCAGAATTCTTGCATCTATTGTTTAATAGGTGAATGACTTTATGATTATTTCTCTCACATTTTAAGGAAGGTAATCTCCTACTCTTTCTGAAGAAGGACAAGGATCCCAAGTGTATCGAATCGTACCGACCGATCAACCTGCTATCAACCATAGGGAAGACATTGGAAAAGATAGTGGTGCAAAGGATCCAGTTTCACACGGAGATCAGCGGTTTCTGGAATGAGTGCCCAGCATGGGTTTAAAGCAAGTCACTCCACTGAGACGGCTTAGCATGAAATCAATAAGGAAATCAAGATCCAGAAGAGAAAATGACATAATATTTCCTTTGTATCAGTAGACATCAAAAACGCATTTAATTCCATCCAGTACCTGTTGGTCCAGATGCGACTAAAGGCAATGCCAATTTTGAACAAATTAAAAAGGATAGCAGAAGATATAATGAGGGGCAGCAGTAAGGATACAAATCCCTGAAGGTAAAAATGAATAATTCCATTAAATAAAGTACTAATAATAAAGGTGAAGTTATCAAATAATTCAAATTAACAAATTAAAATCTTGAAAAACATATAAGTGGGGTCGAGACAAAGAAAGGATTCTAAAATTGGAGAATATAGGGAAAAGATTCACACTGTTTGGTTAGAAAGGATGTATACATAGCATGATAGCAGGATGTACTTGGCATGTAGACTAGTTTGTACAGAAAGGTACAAACTAGTCTACATGCTGAGGAAGAGAGAGAGAAAAAAAAAAACCACCTTTATATGCCGTTCCTTATACCTTAAATTAAAAAAGAAAATTCTATTAACAGCATGGAAAGACAACATATGTCATGATGAAGAAAATTAAAAATGGGAAAAGAAAAAGCATCATGGCAATTAACTGTTGCTGCTTGTTATTTCATTATTGATATATATATATATATATATATATATATATATTTTTTTTTTTTTTTTTTTTTTTTTTTTTTTTTTTTTTTAGGGATGGAGACATATATGCAGCACTGAGAGATTGTAGTTTTGCACTCAAGTTAGATCCAGACTATCTAAAGGCTCATTTTAGATTAGCTCGCTGCTTATTTGAAATTCATTGGACTTCAGAAGCATCAAAATGTCTTCAGGTATGTTTCTTCTTATTTGTTCAGCATACCAGTGTTATTTGAAAAGTAATTGGGAAGAGTAATTTCACCCCGTCTCAAACTTTGAGCAGTATCAAAATTTTGTATAAAAAAGGGGGGGGGGTTGTTTTCATCACAAAAAATAACTTGTAATTTCATTCAGGTTTCCAAATTTATATTTTAAATTCCATATTATTAGATCATAGTTATTTTGTCCATGAGGTTTGGTGCCCACCTGTCTCCATTCATCACTACTGAGAGACTATATGCCAATGTTACCATGTCTGCATGTATAAATATTTTGATTATGACTTGTGCATGAGTATTCAAAAAGTCCTATTTATGCCAGTGTTCTTAAAAGTGGTACGCCAACCAAACTTTTCATTTTGCTAGAGTTGAATAAAAGATGTGTGAACCTGCTTTGAATAAAAGATTGTGAACATGCTCATTAAAAAAGTTTTCCATTGGTTAATGTCAACATGAATAGGCATTTTGGCGGTATATGCTATATATATATAGCGTTTATGCTTATGTAAAAAATTTTATTTTGGCCATTTCTTTAAGAAAAGAGAAAGTATACTGATTATTTTCAATTCAAAAATGGATTCGAACAAACAATAAGCACGATAATTAGTCCATATAAACTTTCTTGCAAATCAGGTACATAAATATTGATTATTATGCTCCCTATTATCGGGACATCTATGTCCCATAATATGTTCGCATCACCAAAAAATATGCAATCTCAATGCAAACAAATTGAGATGCAATCAACTCTGGAAATCGAGTTCCGGGAATCGTCTTGCTGGAAATCGAGTTCAGGGGCCTATACAGCCAAACTTGGTTAATTCGAAGTTCAAGGGTACAGCGAAAAAGTTCAAATTATCCAAAATTCAATTTATATAATTTGTTAATTTAGAACAACTGTACCCAGAGGAGGGCTTAAGTATTAAAAATAATTATTAAAAATTCATGTTTTAATAAACTGCATACTATCTAATTAATAAATCTATTTGGTGAGACGTATCATCGCTCTTCCACCTAGTACCTTACTGTAACGTATCGGGATCCGATCCCTCTACGTTAATGGTGATCTTGTCGTTATGTGGGAAATTCCTTCTTATTTTAGACCCCAGGGATCTCTCAGTTACCGGAACCCACCCGAGGACCCGCTGGCAAACCGGTAAGGGCCAGAATTTTCGCTTAGTTCGGCAGTCGACTGGTGGGGTCTTTCGGCTGTCGAACGAGAACGTGCCAGAGGTCGGGCTACTGATGTCCCACATAAATTAATTTCCCTCATGACGACGATGTCGCTATTTTCGTGGAGGGGTTTGATCCAGAATATGTATAGTTGGGCGAGGCTTAAGGGTTTGCCCGGTTAATTAATTTTATTTTCATTGAAGAACCTCCCGGGGGAGTTGTTACAAGTCTCGTTGTACGGAAAATATAGTGTTGTACTCACTTATTTTCGGCGGGGGGCTGCAGACCTCCGTCGGAACAATTCATTTCTTATTGTCTTGTTGGTAATGTTTACATAATCGGGAGAGTCTGATCAGCTCTCCGGATTGTGTCATGTTGCCAGATTCCAATGTAATAATTAAATTGTAATGTTTATAATATAGTGACGCATGAATATGTAAATCCGATATTTTTGTTGAGGCGAAAAGGCCTTGTGAGGACATGTGGTCCCAAACTTCTTGTGAAATGGGAGTATAAATTCCTCCCTCTTTGTCTCTCACGTTGCGTTCATCTAATCTTGTTCTATTCAACTGAAGCCCTCTAGTAGGACGGTTCACCGTCTTGCTACCGTATCCATTGGCCTTAAGCTGATTTGTTAAAATGCAATAATTTACATTGTTTGAATCCGTTTTCCGGCAGGTCCGGAATCAAAAATATTAAATAAGCTTCACAGTCAAAGTTCTTCATAGCTGATCAAGGTGGTCCGGCCCTCAACCAAGAGGCCCCCCGGAGCTGAGCAAGGTGGTCCGGCCCTCAACCGAGAGGCCCCCGGAGCTCAGCAAGGTGGTCCGGCCCTCAACCGAGAGGCCCCCTGGAGCTGATCAAGGTGGTCCGGCCCTCAACCGAGAGGCCCCCTGGAACTGATCAAGGTGTTCCGGCTCTCAACCGAGAAAACTTCTCTGATATTTGCGGGAGAGGCTAACAACATCGGATGTCCGATCACTATACAAGTTGACTGTTGATGATCATCAATTGGTGAGCCAGTAACTTTACTGTTAACGTCAAATAGAGGGCTCCACGTTATACTAATCTATTGTTAAAATTGACTAACCCTATAATTAATTTGAATAAATAATATTTCATGCGAAAGTTTATTTGCAATCATTTTCCACTTGTCGTTTGCCACTTTATTACTGGATATTTCGAACCGGGCAAGCAACTCCCATAAGAGACGTTGCAATTTTGGGGGCTCGACCTGTTCTCAGTAAGTGTGGCAAACCGCGGGTGGAAAGTACTTTCGCTAAAATTTTTTTTTTGAAATTTAACATTGATTTTAGAGATGAATCTTAATAATCATAGTACGCCTAGAAATTTAGGTGATGATGTACGTGTACAAATTGAAGGGAAACCAAGTGGTTCACAATCGAATAATGGTTCACAAATGAACTTTACTTATCCAACAATGTCAAATCCTTATAACGAGACGCATGTAATACTTCCCCCGGCATTACCTTTAAATCCCGCAAATGCTTTGGTTCCATTGACCCAACGCAGTGTTGGTAGTCTTATATTTTCAGGTAGTGGAGAAGACGTTAGAAGCTTTTTATTAAAATGTGAATCATATTTTAATCTTTACAGTGTTCCCAATAAGATCGAGTTAGTTGTAAGCACGTTTGAAGGTCGTGCTCAGGCCTGGTGGCAAACGATAGGCAGGTACGAATGGGAAAAATGGGGCCCCCATAAATCGTGGGAAAGTTTCAAGGGCTTGTTATTACAAACCTTTTCAAGGTATCATACCAGGGTTGAATTAGCTCGTGCTTTATTCTCTGAAAAGTTTTCGACGGGTTCGTACCTTGATTTCGTATTACATAAGTTAGATCTTTTTCAGTCGTTCGATTTAACCATTCCGGAGTCGGACAAAATTGAACTTATAATGTCACAATTACCCTATAATGTGAGAACATTTTTGGAAGTTAGGAAGCCTAATTCTTTGCAACAATTATTTGTAATGTTAGATCAATTTCTTGCAATGCGTGAAAATGTTCAAATTGAATCTCGTAAAAATTTTGAATCTTGTGAAAATTGTGTTGAGAAATTTCAACCTGAAGTTAGAAAAAATTGTGTGGGACCTGCACAAAATGTAGTACAACCTTCAAGACGGCCTTTTAGGACAAATAAATTCTTTCGACAAGTTACCTGTTTTGGTTGTGGTCAAATCAGCCATATTGTAAAAAATTGTAAATCAAATGGGAATCAGGGAAACTAGACCTGGGGTACATGAGAAGGGGTAGTGTATCCATGGGTAAAAAGACCCCTAGTAAAAAATTTAGTTTTCTTAATCCAGTTGTGAGAATTAACAAGATTTTGACAGCAAAAATTGATACCGGTGCCGATTGTTCAGCGATCAGTTTTGATCTGGCTCGGCAGGTTGGTTCACCCACTAATCAAGTTAGACCCTATCACGGTGATAGATTTCAGTTGGCATCCGGTGAGTACTGTCAGCCTGTGGGGATTCTTCGGGCCCAAGTGGAGATACGAAACAGTGTCGTGCACACAGATCTGATAGTGCTCGCCAGGGTCCCATTTGGGATCTTGATCGGCAGTGATATTTTGAGTAAAACTGAAATTATAGTTGACTTAAAGGAGGATTGTTGTCATATAAAGGAGATGTTGATCAGGAAAAAATGCAAAATTTAGTAAGTAAATCGGAATTTGATTCCGATCAGAAAAAAAGTTTGTTTGAATTGTTAAAACAATTTCCGAATTTGTTCAGAAACACTCCCGGTAGAACTCACGTTGCTGAGCATAAGATCGTGACTGACGGAAAACCGGTTTTTCGATCCCCTTTTTCTCTTCCGCGATGGAAAAAACAATTAGTAGAAGAGCAGGTGCAACAGATGCTCTGTGATGACGTCATTTTGCCTGCCTCCACAAACTGGGCTTCCCCGTGTTTTTTAATCAAAAAGAAAACTGGTGATTGGCGATTTGTCGTCGACTATAAAAAGGTGAATAAAATTACGGCACCCGATCGGTACCCTTTGCCTTTCATCGATCAAATTCTACAACGAGTGGATGACGCACGATTCGTCTCTACGTTCGATCTGGCCTCAGGGTATTGGCAAGTTCCAGTGTGGCTAGAGGATCGGGACAAAACGGCATTCATAACCGATTCTGGAATGTACCGATTTAAGGTAATGCCCTTTGGACTCAACAATGCCCCGGCCACGTTCCAACGCATGATGACTACAATCCTGGGCCACTTAGTCAGTAAGTGTGCCGATTTTTATTTGGATGACATTGTCGTTTACAGTTCGAATTTTGAGGAACATTTACAAAACTTGAAAACAGTATTTTCATGTTTGGAAAAAGCAGGCTTAACTCTCAAGCCAGACAAATGTAATCTCTATAAAAAAAATTTGGAATATCTAGGTCTTTGTTTGACCAAAGAAGGATGGCACGTAAAACAGGACCAAACCGACGCCATTTTGAGTTTTTCTAGGCCTAAAACAGTAAAACAGGTGCAACGTTTTCTGGGACTCTGCGGGTGGTACCGGCAATTTGTTCCCCATTTTGGTGATGTCGCTAACCCCCTTTACGGCCTGACAAAAAAAGGGCAAAGGTTCAAATGGGACAAAATACACCAACAGGCGTTCGAAAAATTGAAACATCTCTTGTCTTGTGCTCCCGTTCTAACCACAAGAAAAAAAGATTGTGCCTTAAAAATTTACACAGATGCCTCAGGAATTGGGCTTGGAGCCATTTTACAGCAAGTTGAGCCTGACGGGGAAAGTCCGTTAGCCTATGCCAGTCGTACCCTGAATTCAGCAGAAAAAAATTATTCGGTAACAGAACAGGAGGGACTCGCTGTTATATGGACGTGTAATAAATTTCGAGCCTGGTTTTCAGGAGAACCTGTTACTATAGTAACAGATCACAGGGCAGTCGCCTGGTATTTTGAAGCTAAACAATTGAAGGGGAGGTTAAGCCGATGGGCTCAATTACTACAGGAATATCCTTTAAAGTTTGAATATAGAAAAGGTTCGACCATGCAGGCCCCTGATGCCCTGTCCAGAATGCCCTCTGTTGTCACCGTCGAAACTGATTTCGAGGAAAAAATTGATAATAAATTATATTTGTTCTCGTTTTTGGAATTACCTGAGTTAATTGTTCAACAGAAAAAAAATTACCAAGATATTATACAGTATTTTAATGATAAATCTGTCGGAAGACAAAAAATTGATGAAAAAATTGAAAAGTATTACCTTTTCGAAAATCAAAAATTGTTTTTTAGATTCAGGAATAAAAAATTGCTGGTAATTCCTCCACCATGTAGAGAGAAATTTTTGACTGAAATGCACATGCATCCCATTTCAGGTCTCATGGGAGTCAATAAAACTCTTCAGCGATGCCGACAGCGCGCGTTCTGGCCCGGTATGCGTAAAGATATTAAAAAATTTGTCCTGTCCTGTAAAAAATGCCAAACATGCAAATTCGACAATACGAGGCGATGGGGAGGCATGGTGTCAACCTCTGTTGATCATCCAGGAGAAATGGTTGGGATTGACACCATGGGTCCCTTTCCCGTTTCTTCCAGAGGGAACGTGCATCTGTTAGTCGTCGTCGATTATTTCACAAAGTGGGTAGAGTTATTTCCACTAAGACGAATTACGACAAGTGCAGTTGCTAAAAAGTTTGTTCATGAGTACTGTATGAGATATGGCTTTCCAAAAAGATTAGTTTCCGATAATGGTTCTTGTTTTATATCAAACCTTATGAGGGAAACTTGTAAAGTTCTCCAGGTCAAGCAAAGGTTCACAACCCCCTATCATCCTCAATCAAACCTTACCGAGAGATTTAATAAAACAATTAAACAGATGATCTCCTGTTGGCAGTGTGGAATAGTAATGAGAAAAACATGCAAATTAAAATAAATATAGTGATTTAATTAAAATACTTTTTTCAATTATTTAAAAAAATTTCCTTCCCTTTTCCATTGTACAACATGATGTACATGATTTATAATTTTTGTTTATATTTTATGCACATGGTTTATAATTGGTATATGCATGTATGTCCAGAAAAGAGATGCGCGAGACATTTCTGTCTCAATTTTCATGGTGAATGCAATCAGTGTTTGATCTCGTTTATCGAATCATCTTTTCTTTCATGCACAAGAATCATTGTCGAGATTTGTCTTCTGTAAATATAGAATGCTGAAGTGATTCTCCGCATGTGTTCTGGAAGTAGTAGCGGAGGGGTTTCCTGGTGTTTTTGACGATAACTTCATGGTCATTGGTGTACGCAAGGGGGGGGGTCGGGATTCTAAACCCCCTTGAGCCAAAATTGTAGTGTTATTTTGCAGGAAAAAAAGGTCAACTCCCCCCAGAAGGGAAAAAAATCTGACCCCCCCCCCCCTCAAGAAAATTTTGCTTACGCCTATGTTCATGATGATAATTAAAACGTGTATCATTTCTTTTTATTCGAAGTCATTTATGTATTGTTTTTCTTCACAAATTCTCCCTAACACTGTCAGAAGTCATGAAAAATTAAAAAAACAAACGTTGAACCATTTCTCCTTCATCTCTGAATCTCAATATACAGCATCTCATTTTACTAGGATGTTTTTTTTAAATACATGTTTCTGTGTCTGTGGTGTATTTGTTTATTTATACTTATGTTGAGCTTTGATAAAGTGCTGGATAATAGATTTTGATAATAGTGCTGGAATAAACGATTTTGTAGTATGATTTTTCTTGTGGTATAACTTCAGATAACAAAGCTATGTCACCATTGCATTTATTGCATTTTTTTGAATTTTTTTTTAATTTTACAAGTTTTATTTTCTTAGCAACTTTTTGTTTTTTTATCTACATTGATAAAACTATTGATTGATGTTTTTTATCCCTTTACACGGCATAATAGCAATAAGCTTCCTTATGATTTTCAGTAGTAAATGAGTATAAATCATGGGCGGAGATACGGGGGGGGGCAGCCCCCCCCCCTGTATCAAAGGTGAAGTCGACAGATCTAATGTATATATGTATAGATGAATCAACATCATCTGTGACGATTGTATTTTTACGGATTTCTTCATGGGCACCAGTGTGATGATGGTTGTTTTTCACGGCACCAATTATGTTGTGGTGCAAAATTGTTGAGTACTATTTAAGTTGACAGTACCCCAAGGAAAAAAAACTTTTGGCCTGGTGATCATATTAGTGGGGTACCATTTTTGAGTTGTTACCGTGTCCGCAACAACCCTTTGTGTGTCGGTGAGTAATTCTCCTGAATAAATATGTACTAGAGCATTTTAACCGAAACAATTAAGTCACAAAGAAAAAGGAATATATCAACACACAGAGGTCAGGTTAGGTTCTTTAATTCATATAACCAAAAACAAAATACCAAAAAAAAAACTACGATGCTGAAATACCTTACTTTACTTATCGAAAAATTAAAAATTATTTGGGTGCAAAACACAAAAAACTAAATATCGCTGCAGTTTGGTTTTGCCCAACTACTCAACAAAATTTGAAAGAGAAAATTTACTCACTATCTCCCATATTAAGGTCACTTCATTCCTGACAACCGGATTTCGATGAACAGTTCCCTTTAACTTGAACACTCAGTACGGACAGTTCGTTATATCATGACATCCTTAGACGGGCAATCATCAATATGGCGATAATATCTTTGATTATCAGTGAATCATTAGGTGTGTCTCTCTCACAAAAGAAAGAATATATTATTCAAAAGAACACACATTTTCTCATTCAATTTAACTCGGAATTTTCCCAAAATTTTACAGGAAGAATCAGAAAAATTCAATTAATTTGTTGTTGAGCTCAAAAGATTGAGATGTCAAAGCAAAGCATTTAATATTTAGGATTTTCCGACAAACACATACAGTGTGATGCATAAAGAGTGTGTGTCCACTCTATACAAACGATCTGTGGTTCAGATCTCGGGCATTTTATGAATATCAGACGGAATGATAACACAAGAGGAAAGGAACTAGACAACCACGAGATTTGGTTCAGCTTTCCACAATAATATAAAGACAGAAGCTCAAATATTTTCCATGCGACAAACACAATTATATTTACATTTAGCAAATTTCACTTATTTGACATGACAATTCTGGGTTAAAATTATGTCAGGCTTCTTTGTCAAAGGGGGGGGGGGAAAGTGTCCTACTTTTCCCACCGTGACACATCATCATCATCTTGCCCCCCCCCCCCCAGAATTCCAAGTCTATCTCTGCCTATGGTGTAAATTAATGAAAAAGTAATGGGTATAGAGCATGGGCACCCTCCCCCCCAATGTGTATATGTTTATATAGGAATTGACACCATTATTATCATGCCCCTGGCAATAATGACCGTGTCCCCCAAGACTTCCAAGTCTATCTCAGTCATGTTAATAGAGCAGCTTTTTCAAAGTGTGCGTCGCTGTTTCTAGAGGCATCGCCAACCTTTGTGTGAGGTGTCACGGCGAGCTTGAGATATTGATTTGTGCACCTATTTATGCTTTGAAGAAGTTACAGGAAACGTTTATAAGGGAAAATATCTGTTAATCTAACTTGAAGAGCCGCTGACGAATCATGAATTGAGCAAGGGAGCAGTGGTCACCAAAAGTTTGTTACCCATTGGTATAGGGAAAAGTGTTCCACTGAGAGAGGGTACAAAATATTTTGGCTTGCCAATGCTAAAATAAGAAGGTGAGATATCTTGTCAATGCCACTCAAAGGGTTGAGATTCGTCTGAAATCAGCAATGAAACATACTGTCTCCAGTCAATTGCAGTGACTACCGTTGTGGTATTCAGATTCTATTATGCTCATTTTATTCTCATGCTTAATAGATATACAGGATGTATGGGAAAGTCCCTTGGACATGAAATGACTAGCAATTAAAAGGAGCTACAGCTATGAAACTCCTCACAAGGAAATGGTATTTCTTCAAAAATTTTAATTTAAAAAAAAAAAGCTCTTTCAGTGAGTGAGCTATGTTCAAATAGTGATTGCTATGATTGGTATTGCTTTAGCAACACAAGCAGATATGTTCCCCAGTAGCACAACGATATAGTACAATATCTGGACCATATCGTTATATATCGAAATGTCAGAGGCATATCAGATGTCATAACTATGATATAGAACGATCTTGTGCTATATGGCGCAAATTATTTATGATGTTAATTGATCAAGTCTTTAATTTTTCAGTCGAATATGTATTTGATTCCATGTGAATAATCTCTACTTTGAAGCACAACAACTTGGGACAATAAATTATTTTAATATAGTTTGAAAAACATAGATCTATATCATGAACCTGACAAAGATCTATATCAGATTCTCGATATAGACCTGATATAGATCTTTCAAAGAAGACATAGTTCTATATCCTCAACATGACATACATCTATATCGTGAACCTGACAAAGATATATATCAGATACACAATATGCTGATATATCAACATATTGTGTCCATTTAAATAAAAATATTGCCTTCAAATAAAAATTTGGAGAAAATTTAAAGTCGAGCGTAAAATTTTTTGTTTGAATGGAAATTAAAAACGTTTGAATGAATAATTTTTCATAAGAAATTTTGATTTTAATAGGATTAATTATGTTGATATATAAAAATCATTTCATCAGTTATAATTGAATCCTTACTGTGTATGTTTTACATCGTAGATGTTGGTATTTTAGTAGGGAGCAACAACTTATCCACCGTAACTTTAATTGCCACTTTATAATTGCACATATTTTTTTAAGTTAGAAAAATTTGCTCTTGTTTTTGTTGTATATGTGTGTTTTTCTTAAAACTATTTATTATTTATTTTTTCACTTTGATGTGTTTTCATTTTTCACCATACTTTGAGAGTTTTAACTTTTTTGTGTTGCATATTTTTATTATGTTTTATTAGCATAAATTAATAATTTTAAATAAATAATTAATATACTACACAATACATTAATTTGTTTCTTGTGTTATATATAATATCCTTATTTATAATATAATTTTTTCAATTATCTGCCTCAAAATGATAAATATATCTCACTATTTCTCTATTTTGTAATTTTTGTGTGCATACATAAAATGAATAAATTTAATTGAAAACACAAATAAAACAAACCATTACTTGTAAACTAATGTGATAATAACATCCTGTAGTCAGTTCTGTTGTGGTGGGTTGGTAAGATGCGGAGTTACAGATAGTAAGGGTTCAGGGTACATGGGTTCAAACCCACCCACCTACAGAAAAATACACTTTTTTTTTCCTTCTGAAAGGGCGCCGTTTATCGTCCAAAATTTGAAGTATTTGAATATATCATATTCACGATATAGATCTATTTATCTCTGACTATGCCTTTTTTAGCCAGAACGATATCGTGACCTGATATAGATCTATATTGGAAACTGAAATTTTACGATATAGATCTATATCTTTGTGCTACTTGGGTTCCGGCGTCCCTGGCGTGTTTATTTTATTTCATCAATAAATTTCTCTTTAAGTTGGTCGTGATGAGTACTCACTATTCTAAGAACTTAGGAACACAACAGTCGTGGAAAATTATGTATTTTAATAAACTGGCACACTATTTAATTTATAGATCTATTTGGTGAGACGTGTTATCACTCTTCCACCTTACTAAGGTGCAAAAGAATGTTGTGAAGCATATTTTAGGGACAATGATCCTAATGAAATAAAGAAATATGTATTTTGCACCTCTAGCTTTGTTTTCTTAGTTTCAAAAGCAGAATCCCGGGGGTGGGGTGGGGGGTCATGGTTGTGAAATCTGTATTTCATGTATACTTCATACAGTTATTTTTTTAAATACCTTAAAGATTTTTTAAGTAATGCATATCTCTAAAGTGTTTCAGCACCCTGTTCAATTACACTGGTTGCACTGCCCTAAGGCAAAGCCCAAATTGAGCCACGTGCAGCGTTCGTGACACGAAGCAGGGCAGCACTCTGTTTTGCGGCCAACAGAAATCAGAAGGACAGTTCAAATTGAGACACGAGGTGACACTACGCTAAGCATGTGTACGCGTGCACTTGTTGGCGCTGCTGTTGAGCCACAGATTTTCGTGTCCTGCGCTCACGATTCTTCGTATTTGGTAGGGGTTTTTTAAAAATTAAACCGTCATTTTGATGGAGTTCATATTCTCTTATGAAAAATGTTGTTTAATATCAACGTTATTTACATGTATTATCAATTATTTATTTAATTAATTCCTGAATTATTTTCTTTCTTTCCGAGTTTTTATTAAATATTATTGTTCTTTCCAAGGTTTTGACTTTTCATTAGCTCTAAAATTTTAATTCATTATGGAGTTATTTTTCGGAATTCATTTTGGGATTCATTAATTTTGGAATTCATTATGGCATTCATTAATTTTGGAATTCATTATGGCATTCATTAATTTTGGAATTCATTATGGGATTCATTAATTTTGGGATTTTCATTGATACACAGAATTTTCACTAATTTTGTGATTCCAAATTTAAAAAATTGTCACTAATTCTGAATTTTCATTAATTTTTATGCATCCATAATTTATATTAATTTTTAGAGAAAAAAATCCACTTTTGCTTTTTTTTAATAGTCTACGAAATATGTTCCATTTAATTTCTGAATTCTGCATTGATTCCGAATATTCATGAATATATTTTAACAATCGATAGATGAATAATTTTTCATTAAATCTGAAATTTAATTATTAATTTCACTAATTCTGGTGTTTCAGTAATCCAGTTTTCCATTAAATTTAAATTTCCAGCAGTTACTTATTAATTTTAAATTGTGATCAATCATTTCATTTGTTTTAACTTTTCACAAGTTCCACATTTTCATTCATTATGGGATTAATATCAAAAATTAATTTTGGAAAAATTCCATTAATTTTGGAATATTCATTCATTCCAATTTCTGTTAATTTTTCAGCTCATTCCCGTATATTCTTTTTAATTAATGATATGTCTTCATTAATGTCAACTTTAATGACCAACAATCCAGGCTCTGGAAGCCTCTCAAATGACAAGGTTCCAGTCCCCCAAAATTGTTTCCTTTCGAAAATGCTCGTGCACTGGGAATGTGTTCCAATATGCGCATCCCCTCGCCACGCATGGGGTGTGTTGACGTCATCGAACTTGGGTCTCACCCACTCGTGAATGCTGCATGCGACTCAATTTGCGTCGCATGCCTAAGACTGCCCCTGATGTTAAAGAGCAATGTAATGAAGAAAATTTGTGAAGGTCGTGCTGGCATTGTTTCAATGAAATCAGTATGGTGACCACGCATGGGCTGTGAAATAAAACGTGACCAAAACATGCTTAGACAATAAACCATAAAAAAATTTGTGAATTACTTCTATCCTTATGGAATAACACAGGCAAATCAGCAAACCTTGGGATTGAAAACACATCAAATTAGTATAGCTGAATGTTGATGATTGGCATTTTCATCACGTAATCAAACTAAAACAAGTTATATCAATCAGCTCGTGATTAAATATTTCTGGAAGCGTTTCGTTTCATATGGAATTTGTTGCATAATTGTGTATGACAATGGGCCACAATTCACATCATCTGAATTGAAATAGTTTTGTCACAAATGGAGTCAAACATGTCTAAACAACTCCATATATTCTATTCCAATGGTTTGGCAGAGCTAGTAGTTCACGCTTTCAAGAAAAGATTCAGAAAAACATCAGTTTAAAGACCAAGAATACCACCTGAATGAATGAATACCAGAACTTTGCGTCACTGGACTTATCCTGTTGCCCAGATCTCTTCTAGCCCAGCTTCGTGGCAGAGTCTGAAACTGTACACTGTATCACAAGTGCTACTCCTGCTAAGCTTTTCTCAACAGAGAACTGTGTACTTTGCATTCGACAGTCTGAAGTCCAAACTGTACCATGACATGATAGAAGATCGCAATACTGGGAATTTACTGTTGACAAAGTATGGTTACGCTGAGGAACAAGTCTTCTATGGAAATCCGCAGTCATACAGCATCAAACAGGTCCTTTGTCATATACAGCTGCAGAGATGGTCAAGATGTTCATGCAGATCATTTGAGAAAGAAAGAAGATAAAGAACCAACTATATTGATCAACATGAACTTAGCGATCAACACCTGAAGAAATGTCTCGGCTTGAAAATTCAACATGCTTCAGTGAAAATCGTGAACACAGAGAAATAATAAACATGGCACATCTATCCCACATCTTGATGATGATGACAAAGAGCAACAAGCATCTACCCTTTCATCTGGTGGATCTTTGGGAGAGATCACCTCTGAGATTTCAGGAGGAATGGATGTATTAAAATGGAGGAGGGGGTAAATATGTATGGTATATGGCAACACTGCAAAAAAAAGTGTTACTAAACAGACAATGGCAACACCTAGATAGAACATAGATAGTTAACAAGCGACAGACAAGCGATTCCAGTCTCCAAGAACGAGAAAGTTCGTATTGTATTTTACTGTTGAATTAATTATGTAATTATAGTCTAATAAAACAAATATCCCACAATAAAAAATTGAATGAAAATTTAATTTTTATTACAGTCAAACCTGTATAAGACAGAAACTGTATGAGATGGAAACCTGTCTTAAACGGAATCAAAATATAGTCTTCAATTTGTCTGTGTTTATTTGCACCTTTATAAAACTGGAATCTGTCTAAAACAGAATATTATTTCAGTCCCTTGACGTTCTGCCTCGTACAGGTTTCACTGTAATTCATTTAGTAAAAAGATAAATGAAAATTTAATTTTTTATTATTCCTAAGCGCGGATGACAGGTTGGGAACATTGCCACGTAGCAGGCTCGTATCCAAAAATTTCTTACGGGGGGGGGGGGGGGGTACCAAAGAGTGATTGAACAATACATTTGGCCATCTTTTTCCCTTTTTCGGCCATTTTCTCACATTTTGTGGGGTTGGGGGCAGACTCCCAAGTCCGCCCTCGCTACTGCCTTGCCATGTAGGGTTATCATATCTCTAGTGATATATAGCAATGCACTTGCTCAGCTCGCAAGAGGATCCAATTTTGATTCCTGGCAGAGACCAGATTACTTTTTTTTCTAAGCTCACCTTTATAAAATATTCAGAAAATTTCTATTTTCCCAATTAGGCTGAGAAAAAGCCTTTTGCACACTATTTGTTGTTTACACTTGAGTACAGCCATATTTTGTTGCTAAAACTCTGAATCTAAATACTAGCCATACATTTGTATCTGTGACCAGATGCAAATTACAAAATGATTAAACTGATTCTTTAGCTGTTGACATATTTTTCCAACAATAATAGAAAATAATTTTTTTACATTGCTTAAATTTCTGTAGTGAGTAGCAAATATTTAATATTTTCTTTATTTCACTTATTTTTTCATCCAGGCTTTCAAAGCAAAATATCCAGAATATTCTCAAACACATGCTTTCACATCATTAGATAAAGATATTAAAGCAGCTCTCAAGGCAGAAAATGGTAAAACATTTTGCATGTATGTTATTTCTATTTTCATTTTATATTCTGAGGTCTTTTTTGGTAAGTATAAATCACTTGAAAATTTTCTGAAATTTGTTTTTCAACTCATTGTGATAAGATTAAGGTGATAATATACCATATTCGCCAGAACCTGGAGGTAAAGCTGTTTAACCCCCCACCCCCAATAACTAATGAATATACGAAGCAAGGCATCACTCCCCTGCCTTAATCAGTCAACTGTCCAATTAATTTCTCCGAGCGTTACCTGGAGTGCCCACTTTTTTTTGAAGATGCGTTTTTTTCCTTTTCTTGGAAGTTTGAAATATTAAAATATTTTTTTATAGCATGTTTTTTTATAGCTTGAATGTGCAGAGACGTAATATGACACCCCAAAAGTAGGAGGGGTCATAATGTCCTGTGACTAGAAGAAATGCTGTTAATGGATTTATGTGAAGACATGGTAGTTGAACCTTTGTTAAAAGATATATGAGTAATAAAACAGTTGCATCTTCGCAAAGGAATCAGAAATCGAAAAAAAAGCGATGGGGATGCAGCTTTGCAAAACATAACAAAGATAATAATAATAATCTCAGACCTTGAAATATAATTGTTCAACTCCATCTAGTGATGAGATAATAAAGTAGAAGAATGGCTGTACAGATGGCAGCACATGTATGACATTATTTCGTCATATCTATGCAAAAAAGACAGAAAAGTCTCTGCGTCTGCAAATGACATCGTAGGCACCACCATTGCAGTAACAGCAATTACTATCGTAACCACTTGACTGGTGAAAAAGACAGCAAAAAGTCTGCGTGACGGCAAATGCTGTTGTAGGCACTGTAAAATGATGGCCTCCGGGTCATGTTTTTCTTACTCATCTTAATATCAAGGGAGAATTCTTATCTTTTGACCCCACGGACCACGTAGCTACCAGAAACCACCAAAGTTTTCACTAGCGTTCCGGTTCGTTATGGGCTAGTTCGTCCGCTTAGTCTTTTGACTGGAGGATGGGGTCTTCCAGTCGCTAGAAGCCCAACCTCCAGTCATCCACGAGGATGAGACTGCAGGTTGGGCTGCTAATGTCCCATCAAAATTAATCTCTCATCGATATTTTTAAGTAATAATTCCTTAGTACTGTTGGTGCCTCCCGGCAGAGGTGTCACCTGGTCTCACTGGGGTTTTGGGTCCTTTTTGTGTGTTAACTATAAGTTTTTCATTGCATGCTTAAATATTTTGTTTGCTGGCGGATGGCACGGACATCCGCCGACATTGGTAAATTATTCCTAATTATTGTTGGTCGTGTTGGGTGAACCTGACCAGTTCAGCTGGCATGTTGCCAAACAGTGATTTTTTGTTTACACAATAATATTTCTGAAACTTTAAGTAAATTGTATCGAAATGTACCTTGTGTGAAAATTGTTTTCTTGTTGTGACGAAGCGTTTCCTTACCTCCAAGTAGACCAAGAAATATTTATTTCATGATCAGTATAAATACGGCTTGTGTTTGTTGAAACATTCGCTTTTTCATTTCACGAGCTTAGTTCTCCAATGTTGCAGCACAGTAGTGCTTTGGTGTTTCACGTATCAACTTAAATGTAACGAAACTTCATCTAGCCTTAGGCTTGGAAATATATCCCATAATGTTTCTACATTTGTCTCGGCAGGTCCGGATTTCTTTTATGAACTAATACTAACTTCAAATGAGAGCGGTGACTTAGCTTTCCTAATGCTTGCTCGGTGACGATGAAAAGTCTCACCACCTAGTGTCCCCGGTGCTGAACAAGATATCGTCAACCACATCTAATCGATGGGTCGATTCTATCTAACCTCAACATCTGCCTGACATCTGAGCTGATTTCCGATGATTAATGTCTCGCCTACAGACTTGCATCACTTGCCAGGCCAGATTCATTACTTGGTTCCAATGTTGTGCTAGTTCCAGACATTGCACCTTCCGAAGTGGATGAAACACGCTAGAGGCATGTTTCATCCACTTCGGGACTATTGTGAGTCTGCCTCCGTCGGGTCTACTTCTCAAAAGACATCCACTTGGAGCTGTTGGACTTTAAAAGTCGCGTGGAAACAGAGTTCTAGTCGCATACTGAAATTCCGGTCCGGTTTCAGATAAATGCAATAATGACACATGAAAAAATTTTCTCTCATATTATTTTATATTAATCTCATGTCATTTAATATTTTACTAAATTTTGATAACGTTAACAAGATCTTGATTAAATTTTGTAATCGTGTTTTTTTTTGTGATTGAATTGTCTTGATTTGAAATATGACTTTGAGTCTTTTCCTTTTTCTGTCAAAAAACACCACCACCATTACGTATGGCAGCGACGGCAAATGGGGTTCACTTGACTGGTTAATAAGTTCTTGAGTCCCGTATATACAGGACAACTGGCATCTTTCAGCTCAATTTTTTTTTCATTTTGGCAACTCTGTTACATACTTTTAAAGTTTAGTACCTAACACCCGTTGGACGAGAGCCAGCTGAAAGACGCCTACAAAATACAGCTAGGTATAAGATGGGAAAGAGAGATGTGGTCTTCAGAGTCGCTCACAGTCGCCTTTCAGCACCGATTTTTTAAATTCTTGACGGTGTTAAATTCCTTCGGTTTGGCCGAGGCCTATTAACTTCAAACACTTCAGAATTGATTTTCTGGTGATTTTCAGAGATGCTGCTGTACTCTAATTTACCTGGGTCCCAGGTTATTCGAAAAATCTGGGTCCTTTTTGAGTGAAAGCAAGTCCCTCTCAAAAAAAAATTTCCCCTTCACAATACATTGGTATCTCTATGAATTTTCTTCCATCATGCCCCAGGTCTTTGATCACCTGCGTATATTTCTTCGTTGAGACTGAGCGGTGGGCCATATTGTAATGCATTTCTAAAAACATGTTCTATCCAAAGGTTCATTTACTTTCATTGTCTACTACAGGGATGGGAACTGACAAAGTTCATTTCTCACAGCAGCAAAATCCAGGATTCAGAGCAGTTTTGGAGCAGCAAAATATAGGATTCGGAGCAGATATTTATAAATTGGAGCAGCGAAATTAACTTACAAGAATATTTTCTTTAACCCGCACCCCTTTTCAAAATAAAACAACTGTACTGTCTTTTGTTATCAAATATCTTTTCATCAGCTTGTTTTTTGTTCTTGTGTTTCAGGCTTTTCACACCTTGTTTGAAAGAGCGGCTTTCAGAATTTTTCACGCCAGTCTATTTAAAATGATTTTTGCTTACTGAAGGCACTATTTGCTGTCTGGAACAGCAGCACTTCAAATGGGCTAAAAACGTTTACAATTTTTTTATACTCGGAAAGAAATCGTTTCAAAATGGGGGAGAATTTCTGAAAAATCAACACGATGTTTGGCGATTCAGCACTCATTATTTGGTGAGATTGGCGATATGACACTCGTTATTTGGCGATATAGGCGATATATTAATTAACTAATTAGTCATTCAAATTCATGAAAATTACTGCAGTTAATTTTGATAGTTGGACTCTTTTTCCTTTTATTTTGCCAGAGAAATGATGATTTGGATTGTTTAACTTTCAAATCATTTTGTTTTAACCATTCAGATATCTGTGTCAACGCAGCGTTGGCAGAGGCTAATTTCAGTGGGTTCCTTAGCAGATACCAAGAGAAGGTTGTCATCGGCAAAGGCTTATGCTGTGACCCCCGGAGAGCACTGGAGTTGAAGTTAAGTCAAATCTTGTTAGTGCGTCACCTGGTTAACACATCACTCCGCTTACCGGGCCACTTTTTGGAAGTTCCAATGGTCCTCAGGCAGGAACTGACACAGCTATGGCTTACTACGTTTAACGAGTCACTCCGCTTACTAAGTCATATTTTTGCTGTCCCAAGAGTGACTCATTAACAAGGTTTGACTGTAATGACTCGAATGCAGTATTCCAAAAAGCGGGTTCACTACATGAGCCCTGGGGGTAACCTTAAACCTACGTCTTGGATGCTGGTGCTGTACTTATGTTAAGAGTTGAGGTATGCACCTCAAAGGGAAAGAGGAGATTAAAAAAACAGCATCTAGCTGATCGTGTGTAGGAGTTTTAGTAGGGCCGGATATATATTAAGATATTTGAAGGCCCTGAAGCACTTGAATGGCGTTGGTGTTCCCCTTCTGCTAACGCTTTTATTTTCCTACTTGCAAAGGCTTTGATAATAGTCTCTCGCCGCTATTACTACGATTGTTTTGACAGCTGGAAGATAAATCCAGGAAAGAAAATTCAAGTTCCCTTGCAGGGACCCACGTCCTCTCACTTACCGGATGAGCATACTAGACCACAAAGTTTGCCGAGGTGAAAAAAGCCTGAAATGAGCTGTAATTACAGTTTATTACCAATTATAATTAAAATATCCGGAACATGTGCGCTCGATGGCATGCAGGAAATTAGAAAAATTCATGATGATATGAATTATACCAAAAAATACCTTCACAAATGAATAATTGGTTAATTAATTATGATTTCAATCAGCATGAAATTTATGAAAATTATAGAAATCACAATTTTACTAATTTGAATGACTGAATAGCTAATTATGATTTAATTAGCACCAGGATCATTGTGATTAATAAATGACAAGCTTTCAAATTTTTAAAAATTATAAAATTCACATTTTTACCAATTTTCACGAACTTGAATGACTAATTAGTTAATTAATTTTGATTTTAATTAGTATTAGGATCGTTGTGAATAATAAATGAGAAGCTTTCAAATTTATGAAAATTAGTAAATTTGCAATTTTAGTATTTTTCACAAATTTCAATGACTAATTTGTTAATTATGATCTTAATTAGGATCAGGATCGTTGTGATTGATCTATCTACTCTATAATATAAAATCACAAACAAACTCGAAAAGGGCCTGTTGCTAAGCAACCGAGTGACGGAAGTGGGTGAAATTTTTGAGTGACGGAAATCTGTTACGGAAGTGGGTTCGATTCATATATCGATATTCACATTCATATATCGTACATTCATATATCGTACATTCATATTCATATATTCATATATCGATATGATATCATATATCGATATTGGGTCGATATTCACATATCGGGACCCATTTGACCCATCGGGACCATGTTATGTGCATGTACCAAGAGGCTCCTACATCCTACAGCAGAGCCCTTAGGCTGGAATTTAGATTTCGAGCCCCCAAACCAGCTTTTCAGGGGCCCCTCTGTGATTAATTTATAGTGTGAAAAATCCAAAAGTGATAAGAATCGTTGTGGCCCCTGTCAGCCCTTCCTTTGTGGGGGGGGGGGGGTCCATGCCGAGAGGTATATATATGTATAATATACACACACAACAGCAGTGCTCCCAACACAGGGTCGGGGTACCCGGGGAAGATTTCACGTATAAGTAAAAAGTTTTCATTTCCAGGGGCCCTTGATGGATCTCATTGTTTTCTTGCTGCTTTAACGTTGAAAAATTTCGATAGCGGAAGCAAAAGATATATCCAGTCTGGGGCCCCACCAAAAGTATACGAATTGGTGTCCCGGGTAATTGGTTGGGGGGTCCTGGATTTTATTCGTTGGTAAAACGAATACAAATGAAAATTTTTCATAGCACTCGCACCGGGGGATGACCGACAAGCTTCCAAGTAGGGGGCCCCCATGTTAACAGGTTTCATTTTGGGGCCCTGGACGAATCTCATTCTTTTCTGTTGTAGAATTCGCAACAGCGGAAGCCCGAGATAAAGCCAGTCTGGGGCCCCACCAAAAGTATGCGAATTGGTGTCCCGGGTAATTGGTTGGGGGCCCTGGATTTTATTCGTTGGTAAAACGAATACAAATGGAAATTTTTCATGGCACTCGCTCCGGGGGATGACCGACAAGCTTCCAAGTCGGGGGCCCCATGTTTACAGGTTTCATTTTGGGGGCCCTGGATTTTATTCGTTGGTAAAACGAATACAAATGAAAATTTTTCATGGCACTCGCTCCGGGGGATGACCGACAAGCTTCCAAGTCGGGGGCCCCATGTTTACAGGTTTCATTTTGGGGGCCCTGGATTTTATTCGTTGGTAAAACGAATACAAATGAAAATTTTTCATGGCACTCGCTCCGGGGGATGACTGGCAAGCTTCCAAGTCGGGGGCCCTATGTTTACAGGTTTCATTTTGGGGCCCCTGGATGAATCTCATTCTTTTCTGTTGTAGAATTTGCAACAGCCGAAGCCCGAGATAAAGCCAGTCTGGGGCCCCACCAAAAGTATGCGAATTGGTGTCCCGGGTAATTGTTTGGGGGCCCTGGATTTTATTCGTTCGTAAAACGAATACAAATGAAAATTTTTCATGGCACTCGCACCGGGGGATGACCGACAAGCTTCCAAGTCGGGGGCCCCATGTTTACAGGTTTCATTTTGGGGCCCTGGATTTTATTCGTTGGTAAAACGAATACAAATGAAAATTTTTCATGGCACTCGCACCGGGGGATGATCGACAAGCTTCCAAGTCGGGAGGCCCCATGTTTACAGGTTTGATTTTGGGGGCCCTGGATGAATCTCATTCTTTTATGTTGTAGAATTTGCCACAGCCGAAACCCGAGATATAGCCAGTCTGGGGCCCCACTAAAAATCTGCGTATTGTGTCCCCGCTACTGGATGTGGGGCCCTGGATTTTATTCGTTGTAAAATTGATAAAAATGAAAAATTCTCACAGGGGGGTGTCCGACAAGCTTGCAGGTCAGGGCTTCATGGAAATGTTGGCAGGTTGTAATTCGGTGCCCCTGAATGTATCTCATTGATTTTTGTGGTTTAACATTGTAAAATTTGCAACACATCGGTAGCCCAAGATATATCCAGTGTGGGGCCCCACTGAAATTCAGCGAATTGAATCTGGGGACCCCCATGGGGAAGTTTTCTGGGGATACTTGATGAATCTCATTTGTTTTTTGTTGCTTTATTATTATTTTCATTAAAATTCGCTTCTTCAGTAGGCTGGTGCTTTCACACGTCCCTTTCCCCTTTTCCATAGCACGCTGATGAAGTGGGACGAAATAAACAAGATATGTCCGGGAGAGAAGTGGGGGGGGGGAGTTGGCCGCCAAAGGCGGCAGGGGGGCAGAGCCCCCCTAGTATATATATAAAATTGATTTCCTGTCTGTCTGTGTGTGTGTATGTATGTTCTCTATACAAATCTGCAATTTTAGATCGATCGTCACCAAATTTTGCATATATACCAAATGGGACCCGACTTGAACGATAGGCTACTTTAAAATTTCGTCAGAGCAGGGCAAGTGCCCCAAATTGGCAGAAAACTGTCGGGCAACAATGGTTTCTCGGCCTCAACAATCACTTTCCGAATGTTTACTTTGGTTACCGTGGTTCCCTAGCAATGCGTTTAAGACGTGTTTTATGCCTTTACAATGGTTTGTCATTTCTTCAACGCTGTCAGTATATGTATAATATTTATGCTTTTATAATGGTTTAATGTTAAATGTTAAAATGCCGATTTTAATGTAGAAGTGCGGAAATTTGATGGGGTTTTGTCTGTCACATCAATAATTTTAAAAATTGTATTAAATACTCGATTTTTGAAATATTGAGTTCGCTTAGAGATAGATATACGATTAAATATGAAGTAATTAGCCCCGGACCTACTTTCGAGCTGGATATTCATGCAATAACATTGATTTCAACTTTTTATTTATATCTTCTCAAGCATGAAAATTAATGTCTCCGCGAATTGTCTTTTGATATTCAAGTGCATAAATTCATGTGGGTTAGGATATTCTAAAATTAGTTATGGGCCCATAAAGTGCATCGAAGAAATTCCACAGCTTTAATTAAGCATTTTTTGAAACAGAAACAGGCAGAGACGAATAACTTGAAGTTCAAAGTGGGGAATCGAAATACCTAGCACCCTTTAAAAAAAGAAAAATATATATATATTTTTTTTTTTACGTTTCTTTAAATCTAGATTTGTTTTTTTCACGAGTCGCGTAGGAAGTCGCCATATTGGTGAACTTGAACACGGTTTGCAATTCCCTCAAAGAAAGAGGGAGGTATCATGTGATCTAAAAAAGCCTCCTTGAAAAAAACCTGGGCAACGCCGGGTATTATAGCTAGTAAATGATAAGCTTCCAAATTTATGAAAATTAGAAAATTCACATTTTTATTAATTTTCATGAAAGTTACTAAATGTTAGCTTTTACAGAAGTTTATATACGTTTCCAAGTGTATTTTGAGTCTTCACCAACTCGACTTGGTTACCGTAACATTTACATATTTGTGTTGCAGTTCTGTGTAATCGCTGTGGCAACCAGTTTTTTTTTTCAAAGGAATAGCCAACTCAGAATTTTACTGAGCCGATTACCATTGCGCAAAATTTAGTTGGCAGGGAGGTTTATATAAGAGGCCTCTTCCTTGCCTCCCCCCCCCCCCCTCCCGAAGATCAAAAGTTTACTAGAGAATGTTTTTGTAGAGAATTAAAATATTGGAATAAAATAATTTCGTTTATACTACCTGTTAATTTAAAATTGTTTTTTGAGTGTTAGTGACAAACTTTCTGTGAAGAATTAGACCCTTGTGCCCTTCCAAAAGTCAATTCTGCGTACAGGATTTTGCGATGAAACCGTGGATTTCAGGAACCATGATTTTCGTGATGCGAAACCGTGACTACCACATAGCAGCTAGATGACAAAACTATGGATATTGAAGGTCGAGTTTTTACAGATTCGGTTTTTTTTCCACGATCTTGGGAAGTTTTACGATTTTAATGGATGTGTGTTCAAATCCTTCAGGATGAAAAAAAATTTGCCCATTCACGCAATATTGTAGGAACAAGATGAATTTACGCCGTATAGAAATTATGCCGGCAGATAGCTACGAAAATACCATAATTTCCCGTACGTGTAACCGGAAGGGAGAAAATCCGAAATTTGAAACTTCTGTACTCTGCCCCTCATTCAGGGAAGCAACTAGATATCCCTCATCTTAATTTTCAACAACCCGCGTGTATATCAATACAGTACAGGTTACAAAGTAGTAAAACCACTTTTTCAAGATCATGATACATGGTAAAAGAAGGAAAAAAAAGTTGTGAAGGTTTTCACTCTTTTCTTCTCCTTAGAACTACGAAAGCACATGTGCAAGAGGACACATGAACAAAATTTTTATGCATCCTTTTCTGAAAGTCCGGGTATTTGACTCGTCAAATAGCGCGTCAGTGGCATCTCTGGATTTTAATTTCGTATTTTCGTACCTTTTTCAAATTTTATAGTATGCGTTTACCGCCCATTCAATTTGGTGTGGATTATTTCAATTTATAACGTGTATTTTGGATTATTTCACGTGCATGTGCCCTAAAGATTATTTCCATTTCTAATGGATTAATGCAGTGCGGTGGAGGATGGGTAAAAAACATGTGAGCGGTGAAAAAAACTTTTTATATCCTTTTCTCCTTTGCAGGGTTATGGTAGTTGGTGACAAGCAGTGTGCTTATACTGCTTTGTCACCGTAGGCCTATGCTTCTGGGAGGAACTGTAAAATAATTTTTATTTGAAAAGAGGGCTGTGGGCCTAATAAGTTTATGAACCACTGGTCTAGAGGTGATCTCATCTTACCCAAATTTTTTTTTATAAGTGGCGGCTTGTGGTCAAATATTCTGGGGGTAACAAAACAAAATTTGAAATTTCAATGATACCAGTAGTCAAAAAATTTATTAGATAATTTGTATAATGAAATTTTATTTTTAATACGTCTGTTCAGATATAGAAAGATTTGTATTCCCCGCTCTCAACCTGGCTGAATTTCATATTATGCTCAATTTTTTTTTTGCATATGCAAAGATTTTAAAGTCAATTTCCATGCCTGCCAATTCTCCGGATTTAGGCGGGAGACTCCGGATTTTTAACCCTTTTCCCTGATCTCTGGATTTGTTAAAAGTTTTCCAGATTTTGGCAGAAAATTAGATTTTTCATGTCGCGATGTCAATGACTACCGTCAGCATTAGGGAAAGCCCCCATAGAGGACAACCATGGTCATTTCCATTTGAGCAACTGGAAAAAAATCTTGGTGATCGCATTTAAGCAACTGGCAAAAATGTGACTTTGTTTACTTAGCGTTTATCAGGGGGATGAACATCGTTGCCAAAATTCCTATATAATCATTGTATACCATTAAGTCATGCGGTAAACTCATTAAGTTTTTTTTGTCAGCAGCTTTGTCTTTTGAAGTTTTTTAATTGTTTCCTCTGTGATTAAATATTCAGGGCTCTCACTCGTCCTACTTTTTGGTAATTTACTACTCATTTACTACCTTCTTTCCTACTTTTTGTCCTACTTTCTATTTTTTGTCTTACTTTTACTACCAAATCCTATCAACAAAATTCGTGTAATTGATTTTAATTGAGCAGGGAATTGTCTATATATTGCCAAATAGTAAAAATTTTGTAGATTACAATTAATGATTCTGCCAAAGCAGAAATTGTATCATTTTCAAGTTTATTTGCGAGGGCATATGGGAACCATTTGGTTTATTAATTTTTTATTCACTAAGTTTGAGGGTTCAACCTGTAGAGTAGTCATTAAATACTTCTGTCTGGATGGAAAAAATAATTTTATATTTACTTTTCATGGTCTTGGATAGTAACTAACATTCATCATTCAAAATCATGTTGCATTTGCCTAACAAAGCAGTTGGATACACAGGCCTGTTCTAGGTTTGGTAATTCTGATGCTAGCCAATAGCATTTAATTGTCTTCTGTATTTTTAGGGCATGCAGAGGCATAAACTATGTTTATAATACTCAGCAAAGAGCTAGAAATGAAAGCACTTCATTTTTCAGAAATGATTTCACTGGTATTGATAATGTAAACGAAATTGTAAAATGTAAACAAATCCCCTTAAAAAAAGGGATGGCAACGCAGTAAAACCATCTGGTTCACCTTAACTTATTTGCATCGGAGCTTGTAATTTACACATTTTGCACTGCTTTTGAAAATGGTTTCGAAGGAGCATCATTCTTAAAAAACTTACGTCTTCATAATGTGCTGTGCATTGTCAAAGAGAGTTGACAATCTGAACTGTGGCAGACTCCAAAAAATAATGTAATATATGAGAACAGAAAAAAATTATCTGTGGTTGCTAGTGCACTGTTTTGGCCAAAAATTGTTTTTGTAACCAAGTCATTTCCCCATCATTTTGCTTTAACTTGAGTCAATCTTATAGGATACTGATATAACTAAAAACTTTAAAAAAGTTAAAAACTATAAAAACTATTAAAAAAAATATATATTAAAAAAATAATAAATAATTGAAAAAACATTTATTTTTTTAGTAACATATGATTATGTTGTTTAAAGGGGTACCCTCCCCTATCCTACTTTTTAGTACTGCTTTTTCTGATTTTTTGAGTGGGAGCCCTGAAGATGTCATCAGAAAGAAAATATAAAACTGCTCATATACCCAAGATTTATCAATCATCCACAAAATGAGGACAATAGCATCCACAAAAGGAAACACTCATGTTTTACGAACAATATGTAGATATAATTTCTCTATTCTGCATAGAAAGACTGACATTTATTTAAAAATACAAACTACAGGCAAAAGCCCAGTTACAGTTTGCATATATTAATACAGGATAAAGATAAAAACATGTATATTAAGGATGGGTCGCCGTTCTATGTAAAAAAAAAATTTTAAGAATGGGTTATCTTCTGCCTCCGGATTGAGTATAAAAAAATAGGTATAAAAATACGTATTTTGAAAAAAAAAAACCTTTTTTTTGATAACTTGTTACAGTATATAAGGTTTTAAAAAAATTTTAATGTGTGTATAAAACAAATACAAATTGCATGAGTAACATTTATTTATTACAAGAAAAAGTTTACAAGTGACATTTATATTATTACCATCATATTTCAAATAGCGCAAAAATCATTCTTACTATTGAATTTCAGCACAGCGTTTCGAGACTTACTTACTAACCGAAACGACAACCCGGTCCATGTTCTGAAGAATTTCTAACCGATAGGTCACTGCCGGGGTAACACAGAGTATGACAGTGGATCAGATATATTCTACTTCTGTCAGTCAATGAGATTGATGTAAGTTGATACATCAAATGTTACAATAGGAAGTTGAAACAGTCTGAGTCTGTTTTTCTGAATGCTGTGTGCTGCTAGTTCATGAATGTGCGGTTCAGATCAGCCTGGGATTTCGAAATAAGTTTGGGCAAGAAAAAAGAAGCTGGCATGTTGAAGTAGGAGAGATTTGAGAATGTCTAAATACACAATGTATTCAAAATATATATACATACAACGCCTCGACTGTGATGGGAAACAAAGAAACAAAGCCTCTGTCCACAGTGCTGGAAAGTTTTGTTTCCCTTTCCTTTTACAGAATATGCAATATACACACACAGAAAACACATTTGTTTTGAGTATTGTTTATCAAAACACGAGTTTTGATAGCAAACCAAGTTGGAGCATGAAACTTGACGACATACGTTGCTAGAATTATTAAATTTTCAGAAGGAGATTCCATCAAAATGTGCAAACGTAGAATTCGATTAGCACAAGTTAGCCATTGGGCATCAGACATTTTGCCTGCCAATTCATTGATCATTTTTGTCGCACCATGGTTATTTTTCTGCACAGCGAGGGCTAATTAGACCTACAATTAGGGACCTACAATTTATTGCTGATTCTGAATGGCAGGCTTCTTTTTTATACTCATTAAGAGGTTGGTGCTCTAACCCCTTGATGAAGGACTCAATGTGGCAGCCATCTTTTTCTGTGATGATGTTGCTGTTTTTGTACTTTTGCGTCAGGAAAGTTTTCTTTCAAGGACAAAGCGGGTATTGAACTTGCAACACCTCTAAACGTTCTTTGGTTATTTAGACGAGTATCTTATCAATCTTTCGTTACAGCGCCCCCTGGCAATTTGTTTGCTAAATCCTTGGGCCTTTTAAAACTGCTGAGCTTATTCTGTACAAATATTTTTGGTCTGTGCTAATACCTTGGATAGAAAACTTGAGTAACTCTGTTAGAATAACTTGAAACAAAACACCTGATTTTTTCATATATTTATGTCTTTGGCGATTCTCCCTGGAAATGTTTTGGGTCCCGATGTGCTTCTGTTAATATGTAGAAACAAGTGTCGGAAGGATAATTTGTTCATATGTAGTAGACAGATAATCCACCGCAGCGGCTTATTTAATCTTTTTTTTTTTCAAGCAGACATATCACACCTCCATATTTACCACCGTTCACATTAGTTCCACGTCACACCCGAAGATTGCTTGTTCTATGCATTCAGATCTGCCAGAAGCTGGTGCTTCGACAATGGTTTCATTATCAATGAGATATATGCTCTTCCAGAATGCTCTGTCTGTACATTTTTCCGTTTTTTTTCTGATATAATTAAAGTTTTATCCTTCTGTTCGTCGAAACATAAAGCAGTTATTTGTAGGACTTTGGTCGCTCATTGGTCGATTAGAAATCTTTTCTCTCTGACAGGTATATTTTGTATTTAGGGCAAATGCACACTTCGATGTTCTTACACTTGCAGGACGAAATGTCAAACAATAAATTTATGGCAACTCTTCTAATTGCTTCTTCAGTATTTTAGGGTGTGATTTTAAAAGATTTTTGTATTTCATACATGATACGCCTTCAACATCGCTTTCACTCGTTTATGTTGGACAGAAGGAATGACCATATTGAGGAAGGAATGATCTCTTGACCATATTTCTTCAATTTCCGCCCTGACATGTCCTCTACTTCTTTATACAAGGACTCTTTATATTAGTTTCATTATCATGTTTTATTTTATGATGGTTTTACTCATAGAACTTGATAATATCTCTGTAGGTTGGTAATATATTGCATTAAATGTCACTTGAATCACGAAATAACAAACATTTCTTTTTTGAATGAATACAATCCATGATGAAAATGGCACAAACGAGCGCAACACAACCTCGCCTTATTTCAGCCGGAGTTATACTGGGAAACATGAGCGTCGCATGCGTAGGGTCTTCCTAGACTCTCCCCCTCATAACTACAACGTGATGAATTGTCTATGTTTGTAGAATGTAACGTAATCAGCCAAAACCCTAACTGAAGCTTACCTAGAAAAAAAAAATCAACAAAATCTATATCAATCAGGAGGCAATTACACTAATCAGAATGTAAAAAAAATCAAGTGTTATTTTGAGACCATTTAGCACCTTTTTATCTCTGTGCTCCTTAAGAAATGTGAATTTTATTTTTTTTGACCCACCCTAATGTATATACAAAATAAAATTAAAAAATATACATCAGTATTACTGCATCTTAGAAATCGGTACAATGGAGAATTCTTCAAAACATCAATACGATATGGAGGAATATAAAAAAGATTACAGCATCTTTTAGATTCGTGGGCAATAAATAGTAATAAAGTTTAGAATATCAGTGCATCAATATCAAAGTGAAAAATTTTTACAACAAAGCCTTGTAAGAGCCCTGAGACGGCGAGTTTCAAGGGAATCTCATAACTGAAGTATTTTGTTTGGTAAGTAATGATTATATGACTGATGTTTCTTATAAAATACACATAGTGTTACTGTGTTGTGAAAACTACTATAACTATGAACTGAAAACCATGGTCAATGCTGTCCGTCTGTTGTTGTTTCCACCTTTCCGTGCCACACTATTTTGCCACTCTGACTATGATCGCGTTTAATTCATTTATATAATTTTTTTTTGTCAATTAAAAGTATGTTATTTTTCTACAATATGCCTGATCAATATAATTCAGCCTAAGGCTCCACCACTTCATAAAAATACAACAGTTACATAATACATGAAAATAGTTTCAGCGACTGATGATGATTTCATTAGCTCTTGGTCAACGCCCCCCTCTGTTCAGAAGAAGAATCAGAGGGGGGCGTCCCCCCCCCCCCCGGCTTTTGAAAATACACTGAAAATTGTATATATATGCATACATTGAGTTCATGCTCTTTGCCCCCCTCGGAAAAAGTTGAAATGACAGCCCTGTGTTCCCTCTCTATGCGTCTTGAATCTTACTGGAGTTCCTGTTGCCATCACAATTGATAAAGCCTTCAGGCGCTGATACAGCAAACACCTAACTGTAGTGCTTCCCCCCCCCCTAACTTTCTAATCCATTTTCCCTGTTTTGCCTAAGGGATGGAGGGTATCCAGATGCATATGTTTTGGTGTGACATCAGAATCGGGGGCTGCTGCTTCTGCTTGAGCACCCACAGTGTTTTGCAGTAAACAAAACTCTAACAAAAATGAAAAAATCTTTTTTTTTTCTTCACCCTATACGTCTTGTTCTGTCGTGTTGTTCTACTTATACGGTAGTTATTTGTACACCTTCAGGCACCTACAATGGGTATTTTTGGAGCCCACACCCACTTTTTTTTTATTCTGTCCACACAGGCAGGACCTCAACTGGGGGGAGCAGGTGGGTCTGGTGCCCCGTGCGCTCAACCAGGAGGGGTGCAGAATTCATCCTTTAACTGCTTCCTATACATGCAAGGGGCGCCAAAATTTTGGCTTGATCCGGGTGACAAAGTATCTACACTGCTCAAAACAATTAGGGGAGCACATGGTTTTAACAAAATTACGCAAAGATGTATACCGATAAGTAACATAAAATTAATCATCCATAATTTAAAGCCTAGCAGGAAACGGAAGAAGAAAACTTCATATGCAAATCAAAGTTCATGACGTCAAAAACCAGAAAAAGGAGATAAGGGCAGAAATCGGGATGTTGCAGAAACGTCTGTTTTACTGCCGTAACTGTGAAATTCAATTGCGCAGTATTATTTTTTTTGAGACAAGGTGACTTGAGGATGTCTCAACAACGGGATTTACCGGAATCCATGGCATAGCGTGTTATAGGCAGACTGGAATCTGGGCAAACACAACGTAGTGTCGCGGACGCTGTTGGAGTCGCCAGAAGTGTTGTTGCAAGGCTGTGGAATCGATTCCAAGAAACAGGAAATGTTAGACGTCGACCAGGGCAAGGTCGGCCACGCGCCACTACAGCAACTGATGACCGGTATGTACAGTTAACAGCCCATCGAAACAGAACATAGAATGCTACATGAAGTCATATAACAAATAAATAAAACCTAAACAATCAACGCCAATGGGCAATCAAAATTATAAACGGGATTATAAGATGCTGGTGTATAGCCGTCCATCCCATAAGAATCCAGTAATTGTCAATTGATCGAATGATTGCCGATAATCTTGGTATATAAAATTTCGAATCACTGTGAATTAGTCGCAGATCATCATCGTCTAAGCCGCCAGTCGTTACCGGAATCGTCACTGGAATCGTCACCGGGTGAACTGAGATCAGCACAATTCACTATATAGCCGAGTAAATAACACTTAATTCGTCCTTTCCATCGATGACTTGATTCATCTCCTTGCAGGTGAACTTGCTTCTGTTTTCCATTTATCGGTTACTTTTGTTGACGCCGACGTGGTCAAACATCATATTTCCTCTTAAGATCAATCGCTGGGGCTCTTGCCGGTTTGAACTCGTCATCGCTCCCACCGCTCAGATGCGCACTTCCAGTTTTCTTAGTATGTATGCGGTGTAAGTTGCTATCGAGGAACAATATAATCCACCGCACCCGAGCAAGGCCCATAGGGCTCTTCAAAACTCTTTTTTTGAAACACAGTCGGCCGTCTTCGGGAATAGCGACGCGTTTCTGTATCTTATAGGCATCTTTATGTGCATTCTTGTCCCATAGCTGTTGCCACTTTTGTAACAGGTCACTTTTTAGCACGTGTTTGATGTGACTTCGTGGTAGCAAGAGTTGTTCTTCCGTTGGGAGATTAAGAGCATCTGTGGCCAATCTGTCCGGAATTTCATTCCCGCTATTCCTGCATGGCCTTTGACCCATTTGATACTGATAGACGGATGGTCGTATAAATGCTTGCGTATTCGCCGAGTATTTTCATGTGGAGTGCGCTGATCACGAATCGCATTAATACTAGACGCGCTGTCAGTATATATCGTCGTTTGCTGATTTTGCTTAATCGCCCATTCTACTGCAGCTAGTATGGCCAGAACCTCCGCCTGAAAGATACCGTTCCCTTGACGCAACGGTCGACTCCAAGCCTCTTCAACAGATCCTTCTGCATTCATAACTACGTATGCACAGGCTGTAGATGTCTCTGTTTTTGAGCCGTCCGTGAATATACTAATAGCTTCATCCGATGAGCATTGTTCCGTACCAGGCAGCGGAACTTGATTCTGGAACTAGTCCACACTGGGATGATGAAGCCAACTCTTATTATTCCCTTCGTAGGCATCAGGTGTTATAAGAATTCCGTCCATCCAAACCTCCTTACCGAAATGCAGGATTGTAGATCGACGAGCGTCATATTCAACATATAGGCTGAGCGGAGGGTTTCCCGTAGCAGTATACAGAACATCATTGGCTGTAGTTCTGTATGAACCAGTTACATACAATAAGAACGGATGTTGGGCAACATCGAGTAATTTACGGAGTCTCTGTGTCAGGTTTTTATACCAGATGGTGCTTGCATATGAAATCTGCCGTTGTACATCCGATCTGTACAAAATGTTCCTAAATTTTTGGCGTATACCACACTTTGGGCCTGCTATGCGTCTCAATTTTTGCATGGTATCTTGAACCTTATCAATTTGTTTCGCCACATGCGTCGTGAATTTGAACTGATGGTCAATATGCACTCCAAGATATTTCATGCATTTAGATATTTGCAGTCGAACACCATTGATTCTTATGCAGGGACGTTTTTTCTTGGGGTGTGGCCATAGTAATTTAGTTTTAGTCACCTCCATGCTGAGACGATTATCTTCTAGCCATTTTGACAGTTCATCAAACGCGGCATCCGCAGTGCTGCCAATGTCGTTGGGAGTTCTCGCCGAGATCACAAACACCAGATCATCGGCGAAAGCTTGGACATTGACATCCGGTCCCCAATTCTTTTTCAGCAGTGAGTCAAGCACGATAGACCATAGTAGCGGACCGCTGCATGAGCCTTGAGGACAGCCCATGGCCTGATGCTTTTTCGCGTTTCTTCCATCAGTTAACATCACAACCGTTCGATCTTTTAGCATGTTCTCCACTATACAAATGAGATTGTAAGGAATCGGTAATTTTCGTACAGTATTGATTATTATCTCATGGCGGACCGAATCAAAAGCACCGCGAATGTCTATGGAAACTATGGCCGTTACTTGACCTCGTCGATGTCTAGTCGTGATCTCTTCCATCAGTGATGCTATTGCTTTTTCTGCCGAGCCACCTGTACGAAATCCGAACTGTCTTGGGCTAAGCCAGTCTGCCTTCTCTAGATAGTAGGTGATCTGTTGCACCACCAATTTTTCCTAGGACTTTACCCATTGTAGAGAGTAAACAGATGGGGCGATATGACTGCAGCACCCCTGGATCCCTATCTTTCTTCAGGAAAAGCAAGACCTTACAACGTTTGAAACACTTTGGGAACACCGACAACTTGACCAAACTATTGAAGATATCTGTGATAACATGACCATAGGCTGCGACTAGGGTTTTCAAAAGAGGAATATTTATATTATCAATACCCGGAGCTCGTTTATTGTTCAGTCTTCTGACTATTTGATTGATCTCCGTATAAGTGAATGGTGGGTCCGTCATAGTCATAGATGGCGTGTATGGAGTCAAATTTATAGTATCCGGGAGGTTCGGAAAAATCTCCTTCAATTGTGCTTGGGCCGCTTCCAGCATCATGGCACCAGTATGTGGACCGTTGGACATCATTACCTGTGGTCGTAGACGCTTCGTTTTGAACATAGATTTGTATGCTTGTCCAAATGGGCGGCTTTCCTCTGTGCGAAAGGCAATCCAACTAGTCGTTTTTGCCTTGTTTACGGCCTTAATATGCCCTGCTCTGAATTTTCTAAACTCCATCCTCGCCTGTACTCTATCATCACCCTTGGCTTTAATGAAACGACGCTCTAGTTTACGAAGTTGCCTGCGTGAAGCTGCTAACTCATCAGTCCACCATTTCAAAGAAGCGGTAAGACGCGGTTGTGCATAGCCCAACACCTGGATACATAAATAAAATAATAATAAGACTGATACCAGCAGACATTGGCGTACGCAGGGGGTGTTCCGAGCCAAGATTATAGTGTTATTTTGAAGGACAAAACGTAAATCCCCCTACAAAGACAAAAATATCTGAACCCCCCCCCCCCAAGAAAATTCTGTGTATGCCTATGCCGGCAGATATAGGGTAATTTGCTTATAATGTCTTGACATTGTGCAGTAATAAGACTTGGCAATTGTACGTGCATTTATTTCCTTGACCAGCGGTTCTCAACCAATGCTCCGCTGAGTCCTTGGGGCTCCATGTGCACTTCAGGAAGAGCTCTGCATTCACTCGAAGAAAATAAAATAAATCAGTAAATTTGATAAATAAATAAAAGAGACAAACCAACAGAGCTCCGCCATAGAAATTATAAACATTCTATAAAGCATAGTTTCCCAACCTTTTTTGTCCCATCGCCTCCTTCTTCAGAAATTTTTTTCTCCCATCGCCCCCCCCCCCAATGCAATCTAACCCATAGGATCCTATCACTGAAACATTCTATTGCCCCCCAGGGTGTGTTAACACCCACGTTGGGAATCACTGCTATAAAGAGCTCCACGAGTAGATAAAGGTTAAGATCCGCTGCTTTAGACTGCTCATCAAGGCAAGTCCTCTGAGTGTTTGGACCTTCTTTTATTTGAAGCAACTAGGTAAGCAATAGTTCTACTTATACAATATCAAGTGGTTCTCGAGTGTTGTTTGCCAACCACCTTCTTTTATTTGAAGCTGAGTGTTTGGACCTTTTTTTATTTGAAGCAACCAGGTAAGCAATAGTTTTACTTATACAATATCAAATGGTTCTCGAGTGTTTGCCAACTACGGCTTCCTCATGCATGGCCCCCTCCAGGATGTGGAGGTCATGAGATTGTGAGTTCGCAAAAGATGCCTGCCCCTAGAATGGTATCTTTTGCGGGGACCCCAACCTGACATTCACGGGCCCCATTATAATGAATTTATAGCAAACAACACGAAATACGAGAGTCATCCCGGGCCCCAGGGCTGGAGCCCTGTTAGCCCCATCCTTGTGGGGGCCCTGGTCCTAGCCATCATTTTTCCTCCGCCTTTTAGAAGTGCCAAAAGAAATCAATTTAGAGCACAGAACAGGC
This sequence comes from Pholcus phalangioides, assembly GCF_987345545.1. Taxonomy (NCBI): domain Eukaryota; kingdom Metazoa; phylum Arthropoda; class Arachnida; order Araneae; family Pholcidae; genus Pholcus; species Pholcus phalangioides. The sequence goes on along the minus strand of NW_028301615.1, from coordinate 7,888,174 downwards.
ACACATCAATGTTGCAAAGTCACAGTGAACCAACTAGGAACCACAACGTGCACTTTTTAGAATCACTGATATCTAAATTTGTTCATGAAATAAAACTTAGTTACATTAATGTATAGCAAAAGACTATATTGGGCAGGAGCAGCTCACTAATAGGGTTTCAGCCGGGGGCCTGGGACGATTCTCTTCTTTTTTTATTTTATACATTGCAAATTAACTATAGAAGGACATAAAAAGTTTAGTCTGAGGCTCTGCTGCTGGGTGAAGGAGGCTGTAGAGAGGATACAGGAAATATCTTCTGAAAAATCTTGCGATACTAACCTTAGAAATTTGCGGGTCCCTTCCAAAATTCCATGTGGCTTATCATTGTTGATGCATATTCAAAATTTCCTTATGCGATTGAGATGAAATCTACTACTGTTGAAGCTCTAAAGAAAGTATTCATGGGGTTTTCAGTGTGACCGACATCCCCTTGGGTACCAGAAAGCGGAAGTAGCAGCGGATACATTTGTGTGGGGTAGAGGTTCCCAAGGAGGGAAAGAAGATTTTGAAACCATTGATATTCCTCTTTCTTTTCTTTTCTCCAGTGCTAAAAATGCTATTAAATGGTTAGTGAAGTTTGCCGACAACCAGCTGTAGAAGCTTGTGAGAAGATTCTTTTGGTTGTCCGATTTTGAAAATGGCCAATTCTTTATTGCGATTGAATGTTATCAGGATGATTGTGCCTACAGCAACGGCATTGCACCAACAGTCTTCTTTTTTTTTTTTACATGTTAGATAGCGAGTAAAAGTACAGTACTACCCATATTTACTGCTGGCCATAATGATTGCCAATATATCCTACATTCTTAGATTAACATGGTGCATTCAGCTCTGTTACAAATTTTAGTGTAATCCATTGGCTCTCAAGCTTTTGTCACCAGCAGCTATTGCCCCTTTCGCAGCTCCCCATGATAGTCCAACAAAGAATCGCTTTAAAATACCGGACCGGCACACCAATATTGATGGCTCAGTGCACATAATTACCTATCAAAGATCTAGGCATTTCATATTTGGATTTTCTAACAGGCGAATTCACTAGATAGTGATAAGATTCATATAATGCAAATTTAAACAATTTTTTTTAATGTAAATTTAAACAAAACTGTATCAGCGATATCTTTGCAGATTTTTCGTACAGAAACTGTTTCTCATAGGATTTTGTTTCGAAACTTAACGGCAGTGTTGTTTCTCTTAGTTAACAGACTTGAATCGATAGATATACTTATGACATGACTGTTGAAACTTTTGCGATCAAGTGTCTAAGAAAAGTTTTTCTTCTATGACAATACACCAGGGTGAGTTTGTGTATTCTAATTTTCATTATTAATCCTTTTACAGACCTGCAAACTCTCCCGATTTAGGCGGGAGACTCCAGATTTCTCATCCTTCCTCCCGCTCTCCGGATTTGTTAAAATTTCTCCGGATTTTGGCAGAAAATTAGATTTTACGTGAGCTTTCACGTTGTCGTGGCATCAATAGTTACCGTCGTCGTTAGGGACAACACCCATAAAGGACAGTCGTAGTCATTTCCATCGAGCAGCCATAAAAAAAAAGTGTCTGTGACCGTATATGAGCAACTGGCAAAGACGCGACTTTGTTTTCGTAGCATTTATCGGCGATCATTAATCAGGGGCATGACCTTGGTTGCCGAAATTCCTGTATAATCGTTATTGTATTCCATTAACAGCCACGCGGACGTGCGTCTGCAGCCTGCGGTAGACCCAAAACCAGCAACAAATCAAAAAGGATCATTTTGACGTCACCAAAAAGGGAGATTCCCCCTCCCTTCCTCGCTTAGCAGTGACTTGTCCTGCTTGGCGACTTGTATCAAGGTTTCTAGAATATATAAAGGACTTGTATGTCATGTTGGCGAGAGAAATTTGTGGCATCTGTAAAAAGGGATTTCAAAAGTAAATCCCCCCCCCCCCCTATTAAGGAAACACGTGAGAAATGTCCACAAAATTTTATGTGAAGGTTCCGTTTTTTGCTTTGAAGGGAACTGTTCTGTGTGCAAAGTTCAGAACATTTTGTGATTACAGAGAACATTTGAAAGAAGTGCATTCTCTTACATAAACTTAAAATAAAATTTCTGTTACAAGGATATAATCATCAAGAACAAATGAGTTTTCCTTCAAAAAAAATTATAAACATGGATTTTTTTATAATTAAAAAAAAAAAATCTATGAAAAAAAATAAATTTTATAAGTCATTTCATACTCGCTATTCATGCGAAATCTGCGTTAAAACCCTTACTTTTTTAGTTTATTAATCACCTTTGCAATTTAAATATTGAAACAATTAAGTTTTATGTTTTTTCTATTTTTATTTTTTCCACTTTAACAGGGGTTTGATCCTTAAAATTTCTTGGGCTGTGTACTATTGACAATAACTTAATATGATTTTAAAAAAAACAAGTAAGATTCATCCTGTTTTGATTCTATCATGTCAGACATAATATAAATAGAACATTTATTTATAAAAGCATGCTTATTTTGATTGGATACTGGTGATATGAATGAATCACATTTAATCATACATTAAAAAAACGAAGATAGTAATGAGAAAAACAAAAAACCTCAGTCGAGTTAGTGTTCGAACCCACAACCTTTGCAATGCGTGTCTTAGGCCGGTATTACGCTATGAAAGTTCTTTGTCAAAGATCATTTATAAAATACGTTTGACAAAAAAATTTCATAGTGTAATGGGCAACTTCGATAAAAGTCGCTCTTTATCAAGTTTTATTTTATCAAAGTTAGCCTCCTCGTCCTATATTTGAAAAAAGATTAATGCTGATGCTTTCTATACTACAATTTCAATTGCTGAAGTTTACGTATAGGCTATACTTTATGATTTCATAAAGAAATTAGAAAATGAGTTGTAAGGTAGTCAGTGGGAGCTACAAATATCTTAATACCGTTTATGTGAACATCAGCCTACAAAAACAGAAACAGTTGGATGCTTATCGGTTATAACGAATTCAATTCTGTCCTAGTGAACCTGCAATGCAATACTAAAATAATGTTGAATATATCGTTATAACGAATGGTCATATTTATATATATGGGATACAAGGGGTCTTATATTTTCAAGTAATACGTCACCACTCGCGGTGGTGGTGGGGGGGGGGGGTCTCGCGTTTGCTGACTTTAATGACAAGGTGGGGAAGGGGGAAGGAGTTCGAGTGATGATTGTTTGAGAAATAGAGGGGTAAGAAAATATGAAATTGGGTTATGGTATTTGGTTGGTATATATGACATGGTATATTATTTCCGAAAATAAAGTATTTATGTAAATTAGGCCCTATACTTCTGGTACTTGCAATCAGGTAGTGGGAGCCCTATAACATCACTCGGTCTGGGACTGTGGACCCCACAAGGGGTGGGGCACGGGATGATTTTCATCATTTTTTTGTTTTTTCAACTATAAATTCATCATAAAGGGGAACGTGAAAGATCCCAGCCTAGGGGCCCTGCTTCAGGATGTGGGGGCCATGCCCGGGGCCTTATGATGCTCTTAAGTTTTGCAGACATGGGTTTATAGCAAGATTGGGGTTGGATGGGTCAATGAAGGTTACATGTCGCGGGTGACAATCTACGAGTCCGCAAATTTTAGGGGGCGGGTTGTTTCCAAGTTTTTTTTTGGGGAGCCACACTGGTGGATCGATTTTTTTTCAGTGGATTAAGTTCCATAAAATCGAAAGTTGTATTTCAAGAAAAAAGCCCGAATATCTCTCTGAAGCACTACCGTACTATTGCGAGAATCGACGTCGGGTGTGTTTTGTCAACGCGATAGCTAGATGGCGATCTCTAGCTTTAGATAACGCTCTGATTCTGTTCATTCCCATATAACCACTCAAAGAAGGATCAATGTAACTACAGATTTGTGTCAGAGTTCCTCACTCTTCGTAAGCCAATGCGCCACAGCGTTGGTTGATTTTCAACTTTGAGCCCTGAAGGCTAGTCGATCTCACGTTAAAAAGTCGCGCCACTGAGAGCAACAGTCCTACAACAGTACAAATATTCAATCATTACGCTTCACTCACAATTTAAAATATCGATGGCAGCACTGGAAAATCAGACAACACTAGATAGGCACTCAGACTGTTAGGTACACTCTCACATTTCCGGCACAACTCATTCGGTAGTAACTTGCCCATGACGATAGACCGGAGTTTTGCTAGGTTTGAAAGAAAGTCTTTGTAAATGTTAGAACCATTGAAATATTGATAACAATTCAATGGACCACTTACAGCCATGATTCCATGGCTCCCTTGTCTCAGTAAACGGTTTACCCACGGCTCTCTTAATACTTGAAGTACTACTTCAAATCACTGAACAGTTACACATCAATGCTTGGCTCTGATAAAGGCTGTTGACTCACCCATAGAAGCTGCGACTCACACTTTGAGAACAACTGACTTGCAGTACACAGGTATTCATATTTTATTCAAAAGCTACATGAACATCTTTAATGTATGTGATACATACGTAAATAATTTAAATTTTAATTTTTAAAAATTTTTAAGTCTGTTCGAGGACCACCTCTTCCATTATCGCGAATAGGTTGAGGACTCAGTTTTCTTCCTTAAACTCGAATATTTACGTTGTATCGGTTTTCACGAATATCGGATCTGTCGAATTTTTTTCACGTGCCACTTTGCTATATCCGAGCTGGACTGACACATCACTGGATTTGTTGGTTGTTATAGATGATACATTTATTTCATTATCATCTAAGATAGTTGACAGTAAACCAATATCAGGCGGAAATCTTTTATCAAATATTGCCTCCTCATCAATGTTTGATAAAAGAGTTATGCTGATGCACTTCCTATCCTGCACTGTGACATATTAACTCTTCAAAAACCTGTTATTTCTACGCAGGGCCACAACTAGATATTTTGTCACCCGGGTCAAGTCAGCATTTTGGCGCCCCTTTAATGTAGAAGCAGTTAGAGGGTGAATTCGGCACCCCCTTCTGGTTCAGCGCCGGGACACCAGAACCGCCTGCTCCCCCCTATTTGCGACCCTGTTGCTACGTTACCTTCTCTTCTCACTTGCCACTCCCTTCTCTGGGGAGAAAAAAAGATTATTTTCCGTGTGTATTTCTTGGATTAAAAAAAGAAAAACTTGATTTTCTATCATATTTATTGTTGGAAAAAACACGCAAGAATCTATAACTAGGCTGAGGCAATCGGGACACTGTCCCAGGGCTCCGAGCCGAATGTGGCGCACAAAAATTTACACTTACTAGGGGTCTGTTCATCCAAAATTTGGGTCCGCTTTCCGGACCCTTTACAAAATTCCATATCCGAAAAACAAACCCTTCACGAAATAAAAAAAAATGAATCCATAAATTTGAAATTTCATTTCTTTTGCTATAGATCAACTAGATTATTTTGCTTCCCACAAAATTACTCATTTCATCCAGGTTTAGGTTCACTTGTATTCAAGGCCATTAGTTAGGGTCTCGACATTTCCAGAGGGGTGCGGGGTCATCATGCGCTCAATGCGTGGAGAGGCGGATCAGTGGGCAAAGCGCACTCGGCATCATAGGCGGACATAGACTTGGAAGTCTGGGGGGCACGATGATGATGATGTGTCAATTCATCTATACATATATGGATTAGATTAGTCGACTTCATCTTTGATGCTGGGGGGCAATGCCCCCCCCCCCCGTATCTCCCCCATGCTCAACTGGTAGGACTTTACTCCTAACTGGTAGGAGTAAATTAATTATGAGCATCAATTACTTAAATAGCATCCAAAACTCATCATGGTGGTCATTTCGTTTGTTAATTCATTATTTGTTTGTAATCAATGAATTATTATTCATAAACTAATCATCATATCAACTGATTCATTTAAAACGGACTTTGACTTAGTAAAAATCCGAAATGAAAACGCTTACAAGCGTTTTTTGGACTTTCACCAACTTGGTTTGGTAAAACCCGAGTCTTTGGGATTTTACCGTTACATATAAGACGCAATATTAATATGATGAAACACGGGCAATTTAGTCGCTAAACTTTTACTCTGAGCGTTGTATTCCTCAACTTCTTCATAAACTGACATATTCATTATTCATAAAGTTGCGTTCCTAGCTAAAGATGTAATGCATCAAAATAATTAGCTTCTTCCGCAAATTACTCCATCCAATACAATCATCCACATAAGTTTCATGTTTTTTAAAACCGAGGCCATTACAGAGGTTGCAAATGATAAATTTCCTTTAGCAAATGGTAAAAAAATTTCTTCATCCATAACTACTACCAGCAACAGCACAAGACAAAGGCCGGGATTACACTATAAAAGTTTGATAAAAGTTCATTTATAAAACTTCAAAAATGCAACCAATAGGCGGATCAGTTAAGTTCGCTCGAATTTAACAGATGTGTTTATTGGTTACATTTTTCAAGTTTTATGAAAGAATTTTTATCAAAGTTTTATAGTGTAATACCAGCCTAACGAAGACTGACAAACGGACGAAAACTTTTGCAAAAACAATTGCATATAAATCTTTTATGTAGTGTAATGTGGTCCATTTCCTTTATAAAATAAATTAAAAAAAAAATTGAATACAAAATTTATAAGAGATCTTTGCCAAGTTTTATAAAAGAAAAATTATCAAACTTTTATAGTGTAACGCCGGCCTTACGCTCTAACCACTGTACTAATTGCGGTTATAAAACACCTGTAAAATTATGCATATCTATCATTAAACGTCGCCAAGTATGTTGGCGTCAATCAACAATCGTGCCAAATAACCAAGATCATATCCTGCGATAAAGCTCTAGTGAAGATGAGAGGAAAAAAACCTTCTCCACTCCCTATTTACTGACGTCGTAAAATGCTGCTTTTTGATTGGTTACTGGTTTTGGGTCTACCGCAGGCTGTAGACGCACGTGCCACGCGGTAGACACGTTTTTTCGTCTGCAGCTTTGTAATTTTAATTTTTTAAAATTGTTTCTGCCGGTTAAACATCTTCAGAAAAAAAATACAAAACTTTGAGCTATATACAGCTAAATATAAAGCTTTTAAGAATTCATATACCCAAGGTTATCAATCACTGATAGCATCCACGAAAGGAAACATACTTTATGAACAGTATGTAGATGTGATTTCTCTATTCTGCATGGAAAGACTGGCATGGAATTATATTCTTCTCAGGAGCAATGCTGAACCTGCTTTGGGGGGGGGGGGAATATAACTTTTTCTTAATTTATTAAAAAAGGTTTTTCTTTTTTCGAAATTATTTTTTTTTATGAACTTTTTTTTTTTTGATCGAGTCTATGAGTGTCGGGGGGGGGGGTACCCCCCTCGGGGGAATCTTCGGATTTATGGATTTCAAAAGTTGGCACGTCTGCTTTTATTTGAAAAATAAGCGGTGCGTAAGCTAAATCCAATGAAGATTGACGAGAAAAAGTTATGTAAAATGCAAAGAATTCTATATTGCATGTGAAATTCTTTTTTTCCAGACGATTTCCTTATATGTATTTCAATTTTTTAAATTTTTTATCACTATTTAAACCAGGGCTAGGATATTTGAACCCCCCGCAACTTTAAAATTTGATAATTTTGTAATGGTGTTCTTTGTTCCCACCTAAAACTGCCTCCCGGGACAATTGCCCTCGCTTCCCCCCTATAGTTACGGCCCTGTTCAAAGTATGAAATGAAATATTTTACTGCAGTTTAAATTTTCATGATGATAAATCAATGATACCCAAGAGCTAGTTGCGATCCCGAAGTTGGTGCATCTAACTGCGTGAAAATTGCTAGAACAGCCAAACTTCTTTTTCATTGCACCCTTAGGAAAAATTTTCAAACTTTTCTTTAATTATTTTTTTTAACCCTGATTTGGTGCCTCTTCTGTGGCTCCATGAGTCTGCGTGAGTCACATCTCATTTGAGCGGCCACTGCCTATCGTATACTGAAAAAAAAAATAATTTTAATTGTTGTTCCCCCTCCCTCATAGGATTGTAAAAAAAATTTATAACCAGTGCTCTGGAATGACTAAATACTAATTCAATTGGTTATGATTATAGCGCCACAATAAATTTGGTTGGCTTGCCAAAATTATTTGAAATTTAATTTACTCTCGATGGCTCGACAGTCTGCTTGAAGACCCTATTTTAGTTGATCTCTTCACAGTCAACACTTTCAAGTTTTAATTATTGTATGCTATTCCGAAAGTATCTATCTACCTCAACCGGTCAGGTGGTTATGACGGCATACACCGTCGCTCCAATTTTTAATCTAATTATTCCAATTTTTGAAAATTAATTTGTAATTATTTAAATTCTCATAATTTTATTTTATTGGTGATTTTAAAAAAATGAAGTCAGTCTAAATGAAAAAAAATTCATATTCATAATTAATATTCATAAAAAATTTTAATCAAGAAATTCATTTTATTAAAAAAAAAAAAAAGGGAAAAAAGAGCTATTGATTGGACACCTGGTTAATTACCTTACCCTATCATAATTACATGCAAGTAACCATTGAAAACATTTTGTATACATTCAAAGATTTGCGTATTAAAATATTTTCATAGATTAGGCTGGTAGTAAAAATAATTATAACGAAAAAGCCATGACTTGTTTAAGATTCCAATAATGAATTATTAGAAATTACTGAAATGTCTTATCACGGGAAATGAAAAATTAATTTATTGAGTACTGGAGCCAAAGAGATAGAATACATGATGAGAGATATACCTGTTTATATGCTGCTACAATATATGTCTCTTGGGCTGTGCCACCGTCATAGGGAAAAGTATTAAATCAGAAGTAAAGAGAAATATAATTGCAGAAAAGTTTAGAGAGAATGTGTTTTTGTGTCTGTAAAAACACTTGAATTATAGTGCATTAATGCAGAGTTTTCCAACCAGTGTTCCGTGGAACCTTAGGGTTCCGTGAGAGCTTTTTTGGGGTCCACGGAATCAAAATGGACGGGAAATTGTTATGGGAAATAAAGAAACAAATAACGCCCTTAATTCTGCTTTAAAAAGCGATAGGTATACACATAGTGCATTTTTATTATTTTATTTATGAAATATTCAACGGATTCTCAAAGTGTATGTGCTTGTGGCTCACTCATCGCCACCTTTTTTTGAGGAACGTCTCAACGCGTTGGTGTATTGATGCGCGCTTATTTAGTTCTTTGTAGTGGGGTTTTTTTTTTACATTTGGCCAAGGGGTTCTCAAACTGTGCACCGCAACACCCTTGTGCGCCTCCAATCTTCGTCAGGGGCACCACGGAGCGGTGACAAAGGTTTTTCGAAAATATTTTTTGTTAAACAGCTCTAGGGAGCAGGCGGATCTCGCGGACAAGCATTGAATAGGGGAAA